>NW_014576777.1:12281-15137 GCF_000263155.2 Setaria italica
ATCTTCCTAATTATACACTAGAACATGTTTGGGAGTGTTTTTGAGCATTTGGTTCCGGCAGGAAAAACGATGCAAAACGGGTCCATTTCGGCACTCGAATGCACTATTCCCGGGTAGCGAAACTCGGGTGGATTTTTTCGCAATGATTGCATGCAATCTTCCTAATTAGACCTTAGAACATGTTTGGTAGTGTTTTTGGGCATTCGGTTCCGGCACGAAAAATGATGCAAAAAGGGTGCATTTTGGCACCCAAATGCACTATTCCCGGGTAGCGAAACTCGAGTGGATTTTTTCGCAACGAACGCATCTAATCTTCCAAATTATACACTAGAACATGTTTGGGAGTGTTTTTGAGCATTGGGTTCCGGCAGGAAAAACGATGCAAAACGGTTGCATTTCGGCACCCGAATGCACTATTCCCGGGTAGGGAAATTCGGGTGGATTTTTTCGCAACGAACGCATCCAATCTTCCTAATTATACACTAGAACATGTTTGGGAGTGTTTTTGAGCATTTGGTTCCGGCAGGAAAAACGATGCAAAACGGGTCCATTTCGGCACTCGAATGCACTATTCCCGGGTAGCGAAACTCGGGTGGATTTTTTCGCAACGAACGCATCCAATCTTCCTAATTATACACTAGAACATGTTTGGGATTATTTTTGAGCATTCGGTTCCGGCACGAAAAACGATGCAAAACGGATCCATTTCGGCACCCGAATGCACTATTCCCGGGTAGCGAAACTCGGTTGGATTTTTTCGCAAGGATTGCATGCAATCTTCCTAATTAGACCTTAGAACATCTTTGGGAGTGTTTTTGGGTATTCGGTTCCGGCACGAAAAATTATGCAAAACGGGTGCATTTCGGCACCCGAATGCACTATTCCCGGGTAGCGAAATTCGGGTAGATTTTTTCGCAACGAACGCATCCAATCTTCCTAATTATACACTAGAACATGTTTGGGAGTGTTTTTGAGCATTCGGTTCCGGCACGAAAAACGATGCAAAACGGGTCCATTTCGGCAGCCGAATGCACTATTCCCGGGTAGCGAAACTCCTGTGGATTTTTTCGGCACGAACGCATCCTATCTTCCTAATTATACACTAGAACATGTTTGGGAGTACTTTGAGCATTCGGTTCCGGCACGAAAAACGATGCAAAAGGGTGCATTTCGGCACCCGAATGCACTATTCCCAGGTAGCGAAACTCGTATGGATTTTTTCGCAATGATTGCATGCAATCTTCCTAATTAGACCTTAGAACATGTTTGGGAGTGTTTTTGGGCATTCGGTTCCGGCACGAAAAATGATGCAAAAAGGGTGCATTTCGGCACCCGAATGCACTATTCCCGGGTAGCGAAACTCGGGTGGATTTTTTCGCAACGAACGCATCTAATCTTCCAAATTATACACTAGAACATGTTTTGGAGTGTTTTTGACCATTCGGTTCCGGCAGGAAAAATGATGAGAAACGGTTGCATTTCGGCACCCGAATGCACTATTCCCGGGTAGCGAAACTCAGGTGGATTTTTTTCACAACGAAGGCATCCAATCTTCCTAATTATACACTAGAACTTGTTTGGGAGTGTTTTTCAGCATTCGGTTCCGTCACGAAAAACGATGCAAAACTTTTCCATTTCGGCACCCGAATGCACTATTCCCGGGTAGCGAAACTCGGTTGGATTTTTTTGCAAGGATTGCATGCAATCTTCCTAATTAGACCTTAGAACATGTTTGGTAGTGTTTTTGGGCATTCGGTTCCGGCGACAAAAATGATGCAAAACGGGTGCATTTCGGCACCCGAATGCACTATTCCTGGGTAGGGAAATTCGGGTGGATTTTTTCGCAACGAACGCATCCAATCTTCCTAATTATACACTAGAACATGTTTGGGAGTGTTTTTGAGCATTCGGTTCCGGCAGGAAAAATGATGCAAAACGGGTCCATTTCGGCACTCGAATGCACTATTCCCGGGTAGCGAAACTCGGGTGGATTTTTTCGCAACGAACGCATCTAATCTTCCAAATTATACACTAGAACATGTTTGGGAGTGTTTTTGAGCATTGGGTTCCGGCAGGAAAAATGATGCAAAACGGTTGCATTTCGGCACCTGAATGCACTATTCCCTGGGTAGGGAAACTCGGGTGGATTTTTTCGCAACGAACGCATCCAATCTTCCTAATTATACACTAGAACATGTTTGGGAGTGTTTTTGAGCATTTGGTTCCGGCAGGAAAAACGATGCAAAACGGGTCCATTTCGGCACTCGAATGCACTATTCCCGGGTAGCGAAACTCGGGTGGATTTTTTCGCAATGATTGCATGCAATCTTCCTAATTAGACCTTAGAACATGTTTGGTAGTGTTTTTGGGCATTCGGTTCCGGCACGAAAAATGATGCAAAAAGGGTGCATTTTGGCACCCAAATGCACTATTCCCGGGTAGCGAAACTCGAGTGGATTTTTTCGCAACGAACGCATCTAATCTTCCAAATTATGCACTAGAACATGTTTGGGAGTGTTTTTGAGCATTGGGTTCCGGCAGGAAAAACGATGCAAAACGGTTGCATTTCGGCACCCGAATGCACTATTCCCGGGTAGGGAAATTCGGGTGGATTTTTTCGCAACGAACGCATCCAATCTTCCTAATTATACACTAGAACATGTTTGGGAGTGTTTTTGAGCATTTGGTTCCGGCAGGAAAAACGATGCAAAACGGGTCCATTTCGGCACTCGAATGCACTATTCCCGGGTAGCGAAACTCGGGTGGATTTTTTCGCAACGAACGCATCTAATCTTCCAAATTATACACTAGAACATGTTTGGGAGTGTTTTTGAGCATTGGGTCCGGCAGAAAAAC
>NW_014576778.1:0-7938 GCF_000263155.2 Setaria italica
TGCATGCCGCTACATGCTCCCATTTCTGCCTCGGTAATTTAGATACAGGTTTAGAGCTCATTTTTGAATATTTTCACAATGATAGTGGTGAAAATATAATAGAGTCTCCAATGGAAAAAAAAAATAGGACTACATTGCTAAAAAATATTACCATAAGATCCCTCTCGTTTGTTAAATATTCAAACACAATAGATACATATTATTATCTTCATTCAATTGTGATAGATTTTAGTTAGTAATTACTCTATAATATTTTTATCCACATTTATAATCTTTAACTTTTCACTTTGCATGGCAGGTATGCGCTTGAATTTGTTTAATGAACCCTAATTTTGTGATACAATTTTAACATAGAAATATATATTCTCATCACTTCCTCTATATCTTTATAAATGGTGACACATCATGTGTATAGACCTTAATTATTATATCATATACCAATAGTGCAAGATATAGACGATTTAGAATCATATATTGTTGTATATTTTTAATTAAGGTTGTTTGATTCAAACGTAGGGTTACCATGTTATTTTTAATAATGGCATGTGTGGGTAATATAGATGCAAATTTAACGGGTTACTTTAAGTTTTTAAGTAATAGCGGTGGGCAATTTGGTTGCAAATTAGGGGGTTATTTTAAATATTATTTATAATGGCATAAATGGGTAATTTTGATGAAGATTAAGGGGTTATTTTAGTTTATTTTATATAATGGCAGATGTGGGTAATTTATATATAGATTTAGGAGGTTACTTTAGGCTATTTTCATAATGGCATAGGTGGGTAATTTTTTAGAAAACATAATAGATCTAATGGCTATGATGATTTGAATCTATCGATCGATGGTCGGATATTTTGCTTTTTTTGAGAATTTCTAAGGTTTCTCTGAGTGTCCACCTAGGAATCCTAGATGGCTTCACCTGGAGGTTTCAAAAGAAGCCTCCAATTAGTAATAGTAAGATGGTTAGCATGCTGCTGCTTCATATGTCCCACATCGCCAGGAACTTGTGATCTCTGAAATTTGGTAACTTCCCTTTACATTATTTTTCCCAAAGAGCCACTAGCTTGTACGTCCTCAGAAGAAATTTTCAGCGCCGTACGTGTTGGTTCTAGGCAAAATGATCGAGATTACAATAATTCCTGTTGCTTGTCTGTATCCGGCATTCTGGCTTCGCCTTAATTGATTCCAACCATGAGCTAAAAAGAAGTGTTATACGAAATGGTTTTGATGTTTCATGTTTCGTACTAACATCATACAGTTTTCACCCCCCCAACCATGTGATCCCATCCGGTTTATTTTTTCGTCTTTAAACGTGTGGTTTTGTCATGCTTTTGGTTGTGCATTTTTCATGAGGAGAAACTCATGCACCTGTTGTTTTTCAACCGTACAATGCTGGTCTAACAACCTTTACACGTCAGAAATGGCAATCTATCCAGTGTGGGCAAACTAATCCATCACTAATTCTGCACTGCTGTTGCAGCACAGAATTCATATATTCGGAGCTATCAAAATGGAGCTGTATTGATGACAGAGTAGTCCATGCAATCTCTATAGAGAGTGACAATAGAAAGTGCTGAACAGGAAATGTATAGGATTCTAAACCATAGCATACGCATATGAAGATGTGATTGCAAGCATTAGCTAGCGGTGGCGGCGACCACAAACATTTTCTGGGACTGATGAACATGGACTTGAGTGTCAAGTGCGCTGGGAACCATGATGGAATGATCTTGACTAGTCCAGCAAGGACGAAGTGCCGAGTGACCACTGAAGTATAGGATATTATGAGATTGGCGTCCTTGGCCACAATTTCGGCAAGGTCCTTCGTTCCCTCCCTTGTGTATTCCGTCAGACTGCGATGATCAACCTTCTCTGTTTGACGGCTCTACTCTCTAAATTGACCAAACTATTCTTGGCCATTTCAGCTCTCTCCAATATCTCAACATCTCTGTTTTTCTCTGTTACTACTAGAAATCTACTGTTGGCCATAAACTCCATATTGCTTTACGCAACTAGACATAACGCTGATTTGACGTTTTCCTACTGTTCCATACTCCCTGTAGAACTAAAGACCCACACAATGCTCTGTTATCTGTACTATAAATGTTTCATTTTGGTAACTGACAACAATCATATGTGTGTGTGTATATTGCGTGCCTTCCTGTACAACATGGGTTTGGCATGCCCTTGCTGCAAACCAAAACAGGACTAGCATGCTATTCTAATTCTTGTACCGCATGACCTGAAATGCATATGGGTTCATCTATTTCTCTCAAAAATGACAATTTTGATCAAGTTTTAAAGATTCACTAGCGTGTGCATCCTTGAAAACAAACTGATGCTGTTTTTGGCAAAATATTCTGCAATTGTTCAATGTCAAGCATTTGTACCATGAATTCAGTGTGTTCCTCACAGCTAGCAGAAATTTCGATGTTACTTCGCACACATAAGTGAGGAACTAGTATATTATGTGACATCAAATTATATTATAATGCAGCAATGCATAGCATTCTAACTGTCCTTCCATGTCAAGTTGATTGCTCAAGGAAAAAATTGAAGTATATTCTTGCTGCCATTTCTGGGAGCAACCAATTATGTCATCTCTCTTAGCGCAGAGTTGTGGTGGCCTCTGGCCGCCACCCAGTCTGCTGGATCTGATCGCCTTGTCAAGCTTGAGCTGTCGTGTGCTCGAGCAGCCAAGGACCTCAAGCCGCTTCCGTGTACCCTCGGCATCGAGACTCCTCAAAGCCGGAACAGCCTGATACAATGGCTGAATTAATATGGGAGTGACCAAAGTATACGCAACGTTAAACAAAAGTTCATGTTCGCCGGAAAATAATCTCTCATCTGCCAATATATCTCGCTCTTACCGTCATTGCGCACAAGTCACCACTGGATTGTCCTCTTGAGGAGCCCAAGCTGTTTATGGTGATCAAATGATCTGGACCCCTCAGTTTGCTCCACCATCTTATGTGTCTCTGTGCACTAGTGTAACAGTATCAAATTTATTTCTGTTTTAATTTTGTTTGCAAAGTTTCCGCAACATTTCAGGATGGATACATAACTTCCTATGCTCATTTATAAGTGATAACTTCCTACAAGCAGAATTTCTGGAACATTTCTGAAACCAGCAACGCATCATGCCGCTGATGCTGCAAAATAATGCAATCCGCACTGCACAATTGCAGCACGGTTCTGATTTCCGAAGCTATATGCGGACATGGGCCGGCTTGCATTGCTACACAACAGAAACAGCTAGCCCATGGCCTCTACGGCAACCGACGTTTGCCTTCAGCGAAGAGGGGCCCACAACCAGACGTGTCCCTCTTTCTCATAATACCTATGGGAACCAAGTGTCGATAATCTTTTCTACTAATGAAAAAAATATATGATACCCACCTACACCTACCACCAACTATTTCTTTCTCATCAGGGCTAGTTTGGGCAGTAGAGCCAAATTAGCCCCGGGAAGAAAACCCCGACCGAGAATTTCCCTGCACAACAGAATCACCTTCCTCCCGCCGGGAAAATACCCCCGCATGGAGAATGCCCTTCCGCTGTTTGGAAGCTGGCGCTTGCTTCCCACATGGTGATTTTCTGTTGGCTGATGCCTGGTGGTTGCTTCGCATGGAGAATTTTTAAACGCTGGGAGGCAATAGAGAAACTGTAGGGCCTGTTTGTACTGGTCCATACAAGCAACATGTTATCAGGAGATAAACATAGCAAAAATATAATCTCATGGCCTTCAGGATAGCAGGATATAAGTATCAGGTAAGCTTAATGAATATAGTGTCAGGATTTCATCCATATAAGATTCCTTATAAGATTACTGGAAACCTTGGCTTTAGTTTCGGTTGATAGAGGCCAAATCTCTCTAAAAACCATCCGAGATATAATTTTCGAGACGAAAGGGAAGGTCTTTAGTCCCGGGTCTCAGGTCATCCACCCAGGACTAAAGACCCCCTTTAGTCCTGGTTGGTAAAAACTTTTGAAAAAATAATAAAAAAAGCCCCACGTCCGCGCTCCGCCTCCTCCACCGGCCTCCGCGCTCCGCCGCTGGCCGGCCTCCGCCTCCGCCCGCGCTCCGCCTCGATCCGCCCGTGCTCCGCCTCCGCTGCCGGCCTCCTCGCTCCACCTCAATCCGCCCGCACTCCGCCTCCGTCGCTAGCTTCCGGCCTCCGCACTCTACCTCTGCCGCCGGCCGCCGCTCGCCCATGCCGGCCTCCACCTCCGCCGCCGGCCCGTCCACCCACGCGCCGCCGCCCGCCCTCGCCCCGCTGCCGCTCCTCACTACCAGTGAGGGGCGAGCAGAGGGGGAAGGGGAGGGGCGGCTCGCCTGGAAGCGCCTGGGAGAGGAGGAGAGAGAGGAAGAGGATAAGGAGAGGAGGAGAGAGAGGAAGAGGATAAGGAGAGGAGGAGGAGAGAAAAAGAAGAGGATAAGGAGAGGAGTGCCTGGAAGAATGGGAGAGAGGAGGAGAGAAAGATAAAGAAGAGGGAGGAGGCCGTGGCGGGTGGGAAGGGACTTTTTATCCCGGTTGCGAATTCCAACCGGGACTAAGGGGAGGCCTTTAGTCCCGGTTGGTGTTTCCAATCGGGACAAAAGCTCCCTCCATACCACAATCGGGACTAAAGGGGCTCTTTAGTCCTAGTTGGTGAGCCCCCCGCCAGTGGCCGAGTTTTAGTCCTAGTTGGTGAACCTTTAGTTACGGGCTAAATTTAAACTGGGACAAATAGGGTGGATGGAAGGTGAGTTCAGCTAAATTTAAACCGGGACAAATGGGGTGGATGGAAGGTGAGTTCTTGAGTAGCTTAATGCATGTATTATCAAGATACATACTCAAAATGAGTGGACGATTAAAATGATTCACACCACGCAAGTTCTGAAAGGATCAACTTCAACCTCCCCACGTCATCGCCGAGGTGCCGGCCTAAACCGGCGTGCAGCACGTCGGCAGCGACATGTTCCAGAAGGTGCCCTCCGGCGACGCCATCCTCATGAAGTGGATCCTCAACTGCTGGGGCGATGAGCACTGCGCCACGCTGCTCAGGGACTGCTACGACGCGCTGCCGGCGGGCGGCAAGGTCATCGACGTCGAGTGCGTCCTGCCGGTGCGCAGGGGCTCATCAGCATCGACGTGTGCCTGCTTGCGTATAGCCCCGACGGGAAGGAGAGGTACGAGGGGGAGTTTGTGAAGCTCACCAAGGGCGCCGGGTTTACCAGCGTCAAGTTCACCTATATCTACGCCAACTTCTGGGCCATCGAGTACACCAAGTAGCAGCAGCCGTTGTCGTTGCTGCTGACCGCTGCCTCGAGCTGCATGCGCTAAAATATATATTATGCCACTACGGCAAGGTGCGTGTGTGTTGAATTATTTGTTGTAACTGCCATGTCTATCTCGGAATATGAATAAACTTTATTTGTGCCCCTTTATGACACTTTAGGCGTGTATAGAGGAACATTGCTGCTCGTGCTGTATCGTAATCTGGATCATCAGATGCATCACTTGTGATTTTACAAAAGGAGCTATACCTTGCTTGGACGTATACAATGGTCTTTTTCTCCCGTACTCCCTCCGTCCCAAAGAGTATCCGTTTAGAAATTTTCCGACAAGATAGTGAAGAAAGTGCCTCCAATAATTCTATGTACTCTGCTTTGGCAGCCGAGCTGCCGGATGAATTACCGACTGTAATTAAATGAGCATGCACATGATGCAGCAAATGTCAGGCCTGTTTGCCTTCCCCTTATTTGGCGCCAAGTAGCCGAAGTGCTACTCAAAAATTGTCTTTACATGGCACATTGAGCTGGCGCCAAAATTTCTTTTACAATGAAGGCAGCCAAAACACATTTAGCTGGCGCCAAAACCACAGAATAAATTTTCAGTACATGCCGCCAAGATTACAGAGGCAACTTGACAGGCTATTTAGCATGGACGGAGCCAAAAAAATATAGAGACAACTTAGTCTACCGGAGCTGACTAGCCTGTCACTTAATCCTGTCCTCTCATGATCTTCACCAAACACTAGCAAATAATACATGGCCGTATTAGATCTCGACCAAGAACCAGACGAAGGAGATGGAGAAGAGTTACCTGATCTCAATGAAGCGTCTTTGCTAGAAGATGAACACTCCGATGATGCAGAGGGAGAAGACCAAAACAATCCTATCAACCAGGGAGATGAACAAGCAAGGGGTATCAACAAGGGAGATGAACAAACAACAGGTACACATACCAGGGAGACTGTGGCAATGGCACCCTCCACGCCGATATCCCCAGACTGCGTCTCAACCCAACCAGTCATCAGCTCGTCGGTCTCCCCTCCACCACTCTCACCCTTGGCCCCAACAACCAGCACCTCTACCTCACCGTTCATCAACACGCCCCTGCTCCCATCTTCCTCCACGACCTCAACTTCCTGCGCCAGCGAATCAGGGACAAAACCAAGTAGATCACATCATCGACAAAACTGCTCTTCTGAATCAGGGATGAAATCAAACTCATCGGCGCCCCCTTCCTGTGCGTCTTGAGCAAAATCGATCCCTTCCTCTGCTAGGCAAATTTTTTTGAGCGGATCGGTAGGGGAGCCCCCTACCAATTTTGTCATTAATATATAAAGGCGAAATATGAGGGGGAGATACAGAGCTTCAAAGCTCAAAAAGGAAAGAACGACATCAAAAAGAGAGACTACTCATAAAATTATCTAACATGAGCTTCACCCTCGGTTTGTCTCTAAGCAAAACCGGAGCCATTTCACCAACAAAGCAGGTCTTACATCTTGCTAGAGAAAGACTTCCATGATCAAAAATAATATCATTACAGTGGCACCAGATACACCAACTAGCAACCAACACAACCTCTCTGAAGATGGATCCCTCAAAGTCAGACCGAGCTCGGATGATCATGTCAAGTGGAGGAAAGGACAAGTCCCAAGTAATCCCAAGAGACACCCAGCAGCTTTGGCTAAAGGCAATTGTTGTGCGTGGATCCCACCAAGTCCCGCAACAACGCTCCTGGCTGTCAATCAGACCGCCGTTCCGCATCCGGCACCCACGAGACTCTAATCAGAGAGGAGTCCCATGGGAAGGAAAGGTCCCAATGGTCGATCAGCCACTACGCATCCCACCTCCACCGAGTCTGCAACTCCAACCTCTCCCACGCCCGATCCAGAGTCGGTGGCCACGGATCGCTGGATCCACCCCCTTCGCCAGAAGATGCAGCTACCATGGCGAGCATGGAGCGATGGGGAAGCAGCACGGGTGCGGGTGTCGTTTTTTTTTCCGGCATTGAGCGATAGGTCAAGTGGATAAGGAAGGGATGGGGAGGGGCGACCGAATAAAGCGGCGATGGAATGGCCGAATGGGCAAGCGAGACTGGCTCGGGCGTCGATGGTGGGAGTAAATGATCGATTCGTTAACTGGACCAGAAGGTGTTATGCGGGCTTTTGTTGGATGGTTTGAAAGCTACATAAACACTCTTTGTGGGACAAGTTTTGGAGGCTAACCAAACAGTCATTTTAGGATGCAGGGAGTACCAACCAAAGATTATATAAGTAGTATTCGTGTATGAGGAAAAGTGGGTTCCTGGAAGAAAACAAGACCCCCGATCCAAAAGTGCATGCTAATTTCAGAGCGCAGATTTGTAGCACCATTGCAAGGGTTTAGAGAAACCTTCGGGCTGGGAGAAAGGAGCGGCGTGGATGTACTTGGCACATTGCTATCGATGCTGAAGCATAATGTTTTAGCGGCGCCTAGGCCGCGGGTGTGTGTGTGTGTGGGGGGGGGGGGGGGGGGGGGGGGGGGGGGGGCCCACAAGGGTTTACCCGGGGGGGGGGGGAGCCCCCCCCTGTGACGGCCCAGGGGGGGGGGAATCAAAAAATAAGAGCGTTCGGGGGGGATCCCGGGGCGCGCGGTGAAAACATTAGCAAACAAGAAACCACACC
>NW_014576778.1:8038-14645 GCF_000263155.2 Setaria italica
TTTGTTTTTGTGTTGAGTGTTGTGTGTGGGGGGGGGGGGGGGGGCATCCATGTATGTGTCCAGTGGGGGTGTGTGCGCGTCCATGTGCGTGTCCGTTGGGGGTGTGTGTTCCATGTATGTGTCGTTGGGTGTGTTTCTTGCGTGTGTTCATGATGAGTGTAACTAGCATAGCCCAATCCCTGGGGTGTGTCCGCGGGTTGGGTTTAGATGTTGGAAGGTACCCAAGCAGGCTCCTGTTGTGGGTCAGAGCACGACTGTGTTTCAACTGTTTCCGTATGAACAATCAGAAATATTTAGTGTTGAACTGGAATGTAAGAGGACTCCAATCCGGCAAGGAGGGGGGGTGGTTAGAGATTTGGCTACTAAAACAAGGTGCACCATTGCTAGTCTTCAAGAAACTAAGATGGAGGAAATTGATGTGCAAATTGTCAGTGAGACTTTGGGACAGCAGTTCACCAAGAATTTCGTGTTCCTACGAGCCCAGCAAACTCGTGGAGGAGCATTGCTAGCAGGTGATGAAGATTACAATAAAATCACCCAGTCAACAGTTGGGGAATTCATAGTATCTGCTGAGATTGAAGCTACAACAACTATAGCTGAATGGTGGTTTATAGTGGTTTATGGTCCACAAGGAGATAATGAAAAATTGTGTTTCCTGCAAGAGCTGGACCAGATTAGACTAACTCTCTCTGATAAATGGTTGGTTATAGGAGATTTCAATATGATCTTGTCGGCACAGGATAAGAGCAACGCTAATCTGAACAGAAGGTTAATGGGAGCTTTCAGAAGCTTAGTAGATGATCTGGAGCTAAAGGAGTTAAATTTGAGAGGCAGGAAGTTCACTTGGTCGAATGATGTCACACACACAAGGATTGATAGAGCTTTCTGTACAATAGAATGGGATCCAATGCTGCCTAATTGCGGTCTACAAGCAAGAGCATCTTCAGTCTCTGATCACTGTCCTTTACTTCTTGTCGGAAATGCTACAAGGAGAAAATATAGGGGCCTCAGATTTGAGAGTTCCTGGCCAAGGATACTGTGAAAGAAGCATGGGATCGACAACTACAGATTCAGAACCCTTATCTTAGGCTTCACACAAAAATTGAAAGAGCAGGGAAAAATCTCAAGCAGTGGCCCAGGTCAAAAATTGGGAGAAACGAGCTGCTTCTGTGTGCTGCAAAACAGCTTGTAGGGATTCTTGTTATCGTCCAAGACTTCAGACAGTTAAGTGATATTGAGGTGCAATTAAAAAGAGACCTAAAAGCAAGAATTTTAGGGATGACGGCCATAGAGAAAATAAGAGCCAGGCAACAATCAAGGATGACCTACATAAAAGCAGCAGATGCACAATCAAAGCTGTTCCATATGCAAATCAACGGTAGAAGGAGAAAGAATTTTATCCAGTACCTGAAAACTGAAGGGAGAATCATACATTCACATGAGGAAAAAGAAGGGCACAGTTTTGAGCATTATAGCAAGCAGTTTGGCCAACTAGCACAGAGAACACACACTCTAGACTGGAGTCGAATTGATCTGCCAAGATTGCAGCTAGAGAACCTGGAACAAGAATTCAGTGAGGAGGGGGTATATGCTGTCATTACTGATATGGCTGGTGACAAGGCACCAGGGCCAGATGGTTATATAGGGGTTTTCTTCAAAACAGCATGGCACATCATCAAGCATGATATCATGGCAGCAATTAACTTCTTCTATCAGCAACATGGATAGCATTTCAACCAATTAAACAAAGCTCACATGGTACTGATTCCAAAACGGACAGAGGCAAAGAGTTTGGGAAGCTATCGACCAATCAGTTTAACACATAGTGTAGCCCAGTTAATTTCCAAGTTGTTGGCAAACAGATTGTCCCCACACCTACACGAACTAGTATCGAGAACACAAAGTGCTTTTATCAAGCGAAGAAGTATCCAAGATAATTTTCTGTTCACTCAAAACCTGGTCAAGACCTTTCACTGAGCAAATAGAGCAACAATGTTCCTGAAGCTAGATATAGCGGAGGCATTTCATAGTGTCAGATGGGATTTCCTAATAGAAGTACTAGAGCAGATGGGATTTGGGGAGAAATGGAGGAGCTGGGTATCTATACTGCTGTCAACTGCAAGCACATCTGTCTTACTGAATGGGTCAAGGGGGCCATGGTTCAGGCATCGAACAGGATTGCGACTGGGTGATCCTTTGAGCTCACTTCTTTTTATCTTAGCTATGGAACCACTACAGAGAATGCTCACCATTGCTAGCAATGAAGGACACTTATCAACAATTCAAGACAGGGCAGCCAAAGCAAGAATGAGTATGTATGCAGATGATGTGGCTATTTTTCTGAATCCAAACAGTGAAGAAGTAAAGGTGGCAAGTGATATCTTAGAGGAATTTGGACTAGCATCTGGGCTGATTACCAACAAGAATAAAAGCATGGTATATCCAATTCAATGTGATGGCCTCAATTTGGAGGATATAATGGAAAGTTTTCAATGTCCAGCAAAATCATTCCCATGCACATACCTGGGGCTGCCACTACATACAAGAGCACTTCGAAGGGTGGATGTTCAACCTCTCATTGACAAAGTTGCAGCTAGGCTACCCTCATGGAAAGGCCATGTGCTGAACAAGTCAGGAATGTTGGGGCTTGTGAACTCAGTGTTGTCGGCAATGCTGGTTTATTTCTTAACTGTCTTTGCATTGAAAAGATGGGCTATAAAGCAATTGGACAAAATAAGGTGGAGCTTCCTCTGGAAGGGGCGGTTGAGGCTAACAGGGGGCGGTTGAGGCTAACGGGGGACACTGTCTGATCAGATGGGTTAGAGTAATAAGACCTAAGAAGTTTGGAGGACTGGGCACTCTTGATTTGAACCTGTTGAGCTGGGCTTTACGGTTACGCTGGTTAAGGTATAAATGGAAAACACCCTGACTGTTCATGGGTTGGCACTGAATCACCGGTCAATGAGTTAGACCAACAGTTATTCCGAATTAGCACCGTTGTCACTCTCGGTAATGGCCTCAAGGCTGAATTCTGGAACTCCACATGGCTGCAGGGCAAAGCACTAAGAGATTTGACTCCTAACCTATACAAGCTGGCCTGGTGAAAACATAAAACTGTATATCAGGAGTTGATCAACCATAGCTGGACGAGAGGCTTATGACGAATGAACATGGTGATAGAAATGACTGAATTTGTGCACATTTGGGACCTAGTTCAGGACATTCAATTCACAGATAGACCTGAGGAAATAGTTTGGAAATGGACATCGGATGGAGAATATAGTGCTAAGTCAGCATAAGCAATTCAATTCCAAGGATCTTTCAGTCCATTTGAAGCACAAGCAATCTTGAGGGACAGGTGGAAGGGGAGCACAGATTTTTTGCATGGATACTAATCCAAAGCAAGATATTGACGGCTCACAGACTAGCTGCAAGGAACTGGCTATGCAATCCGATGTGCTCTCTTTGCCAAGCTGCACCTGAAACTGTAGAACACCTATGTCTACACTGTCCATACGCAATGCAGGTGTGGACGTTGGTTCACAGTTGGTCCAACAACCTGGTTCCCTTGCCAGTGATTGGCGTCGGTCTTGAAGATTGGTGGAGACATTCCCTGAAGGCGATTTACAAGACGCAAAGGCGAGCGATTGCGGCTGTCCTAATCTACATAGTCTGGAATCTATGGAATGATAGAAACAGGCGTATTTTTGATGGAGTTGAAGCAGTGCCACAACGACGATTATTTGGCCTCATCAAGGAAGAAATAAGCTTGCGCCAACAAGCATGTGGAGCACTGAGTGTGCCTTAGTTTAATTATGTTACAACAATGTGATTTGAGTAATGAGTTTATTATGTCACATCAATCATGTAATATTTAAACAATCTCTCTTCTCCTTAAATGATATGACAGGGCTCGTGCCACGTTACCGGAACTTAACTCGTATCTCGAAGTTGGGCCGGATCTTGTTCACGTCATTGCATGTACAGTGACGATAGCATCTAGTCGCCACCTTCCGCCATTGTGCTGTCCAGGACAGCCGCCAGCTCGCTGCAGCAATTGCCATGCATCGCCGGGGTCTGCACCGTGTTGTCCATCAGCAACATCCAACAAGGTGCCATCCATGTGACCGCGGTGCCACGTGGACGGGCGCTAGCGGCGACGGTGGCAGACAGGGCGCCGCTGGTCCGGCCCCTCCCACCGGTGCCAGGAGGAACTCGAGCCACGGCTCAACCCGACAAAGTGCACTGCAGCTGCACCGCGGCTCAGGTTGCGACGGCCGCGGCAGTAGGGGGTGTCGGTGGTATTAGCCCCAACCATGGCGCCCACCACAGTATCGGAGGGCACCGGATTCTTTGGAGGCCCCTCCCAAGGCTGTGCTAAAGATGATGACGCCGATGATGAACAGCTCACCATATTAGGGCTTTTCAGTTTCCGCTAACAGCTCACCAATCTCTCTTAATCTCTGTGTCATTGGAAACTAGCAGATATCTTGCAACTCTTGCTTCAACCATATCCTCCAGTTCCATACTCCACCTAATAAAATCTCATAGATGTGCCAGCTCTGTTTTCTGAAGTTAATAGTTCTTTTTATATACTGCCAGTCATCTTGTCCATGAACATCATGGTTTGCGCATGGAGTAGCTGCAAACTAACTATAAGCATGATTAGCATGAAGCAACTTCATATGTACCACATCGTCAGGAACGCACTCTCAGGAAGCCATGCATCTATTGTGATCTGTGAAATTTAATAAATTTTTCCGTAAATTGTTTTTTCCCCAAAGAGCCACTGACTAGCAATTTTAAGTACCGTGTTGGACGGGGGCAAAATGATCTAGACTAGATTAATTCAAGTTGTTTCTCAGTATCCGTGTTCGCCCTATTTGGTCCCAAGTATGAGTTAACAAAAATGATATATGAAACGGTTTTGATAATTCCCTACAAATTGCCATAGAGTTTTCACCCCCAGCCCATGCAAACCCATTCATTTTTATTTATTTCGTGGTTGAACATGTGATCTAGTCATGCTTTTGGACGTTTTGCACAGGCAGCACACAACTGAATTTTGCTTCCCACACACAAGGGAGGACCTATTGGATTATGCAAGACCTAGCACATCAAATTACAATGCAGCGATGCGTAGCATTCTAACTGTCTTTTGCAGTCAAACCGGCCGCATAAGAAAAAAAATTGAAGTCTATTCAGACTGCAATTTCTAATATCAATGAATTATCTCATCTCTCTTAGAGTAGAGTTGCAGTGGCATGGTGAACTCAAGATGATTACGTGAACACAACGTGCCAACTTTCTAAGATAGTAGATCAATGGCCTCCACATTTCAGCTTCCACCAACAGCTCAGTTCAGGTCCGGTCCTTTGCTACAGTACTTCTGTCAACATCTTTTTGTCATGATGAATCGAGAAAAAATAATCCTATATTGTTAAACTATATGAATCTTTAGAAATTAATGATTGAATTTTGCAATATTTAACTTGGGAAAAAGCTAGAAAGATAACTAGATATAATGTGAAATGGAAGTAGTAGCTACGAACACCTGCCGAAACCGCAGGCCTATAAATGTTGACACTGCACTCATGCATATTTTCTTGTTCAGGCTATAAAGATAAAATCATAGACTTGAGATATCAAGCTATCAATAATGTATATATATGGCTGGACATGATATAAATCCTAGTCCTAAGATACCCAAACATACTAGTTTTGGATACATATAGATAGGATATAACAGCCACAAAGTCTGACACGATACATTTGATGACATGCAATCTATAAAGGGGCTGCAAGCACCCTTGCTCCTCCCACAGAAAAAGAACTGGTTGTGATACTACTTCCTTCCTCATGGCACTCGTCAAGCATACTAATCCCATGACTCTATGCATGGTGGCTACTTCGTTAGCGCTTCTTGCCATCATGTCTTCAAACACCCGATCTTGCGAAGCTTGGAACGGTAAGCACCCCTACTTATTTTATTACCTAAACTGCTATACTGAACGGTAACCTAAACAATTGATGATTTTAGTGTAGGCTTCAGCGGCCGGGTTGGGTTACTGTCACTGAACGGGGACTTGCCGCAAGAATCACCACCACCACCAGCATCAAGGGCACCACCACGGGCAGAACCGTGCTTTTTGCCCACTAATCCAGACTATTGTACGGACCCGATCTGCGTGCATGTATGCGAGGTACATGGAATTAGCAACAGCCCCGCCTACTGCAGGCAAGAAGCAGGCTATGACATGTGCTGCTGCCCAAATCCTAATTGACGCCGTTGTAATGTTCCCATCGATCTGTGTGATGAAAATTCAATAAATTTTCTTTATCTATAACCAGGTGCATGCCTGTCCAGTTATTTCACTTCCTACTCTATACAAATGAAGCAACACAACATTCTTCAGCTCTAACGCACTATTAATTGTAACCCACTCGAGTTTGGGTGCACACTGAGTGTAGCTTAAATTAATTGGTTAGGTTCCTGATGGTGGAACCTGTCCACCTACTCGTATTCTCATGGATCTAAACAGTACTAATCCTAAGCTGTTGTATATTGGGTAGCTTAATTGGTTAGGTTTCTGATGGTGGAACCTGA
>NW_014576779.1:0-14186 GCF_000263155.2 Setaria italica
CAAAACTAATTGCAAATCTTTAGGCTAAATCGCGAGACGAATCTATTAAGCCTAATTAATCCATCATTAGTGAATGATTACTGTAGCACCACATTGTCAAATCATGGATAGATTTGTCTCGTGCCTAGGGGTTGTGTAATTAGTTTTGTAATTAGTCTAGATTTAATACTCCTAATTAGTGTCCAAACATTCGATGACGGAGGCTAAAATTTAACCCCTCCTCCCAAACACCCCCTAATAGATACAATATTTTATAAAAAAGATAAGAGCACTAAAGAGTTTAAAGAGTTTAAAGAGCACAAAACTGCGCATAACTTTGTCAAAAAGGAATAATCTCCAATGTTTCTCAGCTAGTTCAGAAAATAGGGTATGTTTGCATTCATACGAGATAATCGTAAAAGGCATGCATACACTAGCTACAGGAAAGAGGAAGCATGTACCAGTGTACATAATAAAGATTTCAACAAATTTTGCTCTGACACAGGAAGCATATCTTGTTTTTTTTAAACGAGTATATCTTCTTATTACCTCTAATAGCAGAAAACAATTAGGAATTCTGATTCCTAAAGAGGCGCATTATGATCACCACCTTCATCAACCACCGAAATTAGTACTAACTAATCACTCATTCACTCGGAACATCAAAGGAAAATTAGGGCAAGTACATTGGTGTCGTCTAATAGGCGGTCTCATGCATTGACACGTAATCTTGAGACGATTTAATAGGCAACCTGTACAATGGGTTGTCCTATAAGTTGTCTGGTAGTTGTCGTTGTCAAGATCAGCGGATCAGGACTTAGACTAGTAAATTTCTTTTATGCGCGTGAGCCTCAGATGGTTGCACGGGAGACACGGATTAGACTGGTTCGGGCAAAGGGAGCCCTACGTCCAGTATCGGGGATGTTCGTGTTGCCCGCGCGGGGATTCTGTAGTAGGGGGTTACAGACGGGCGAGAGAGGGACTGGTCCCAGGTCTCTTTTGTTTTTGTGTTCTTGGGAGAAGCCTTGTTCTCTTGTTCTGTTTTTCGATCCCCTTTCCCCGGCTCTAGGTTCCGCCTTTTATATCGCAAGGGGCCGGCCGGAGTTACAATTGGGAACCGGGTAAAAGGTAAAGAGTGAGATGGTAAAAAGGTCTGGCGGGAAGGGGGGCAGAGGCCCCTAGCGCCCAACGTCCTGCCGACCCTGAACGCGTGCCGTCGTGCATGTTCGAAGGGGTGGCCGCCGGATGCCAAGTGTTGCAGCTCTTCGCAGGTAGCTGTTTCGACGTTCGTAGGTATCAGGATAGATCATGATGAGGGGGTTTCGTCGTCACCCTGCCATCCGCTATGGAGGACGGTGGATATCGCCGCTCTGGCGATAGCTTGTTAGAGAGGGGGAGCTTCACGCCTGTACTGCCGTTCGCGCGGGGCCCGAGGACGTGCGGGACCCGAGGACGGGGCTGCTCCTAGCTTGCCTCCGGTCGCCGCAGGTCATGAGTGCTTTGTGACGAATAGGAGCTGGCCGCCAGTACTGTAGCTCGTACAGGAGGGTCGTGCGCGGGTACTTGCGCCGGGTTGCGTGGGGGGCGCGGTCACCCTGCGCTCTGCCTTCTCTGCGGCGCATTTATGGTGAGGCCGACGGGGGGCCCCACAGGATTTGTCGGTCTATGCGGAACGTATCCGAGGAGGATTCTGACCCGTGGGCCTCAACGTGCCCGACTCCTCCGCTCGAGGTCGGGCGAGGCGGAACTTTCGTGGTACAGGGTCGGGGGCTCCCGACCCTGGGGGCGCGGTCGGTCGAGGCGGAGACCTTGCGGAGGGAGGTCGGGCGTTCCTGATCCTGACGCTGGGATCGGGCGAGGCGGAGACTTGATCACGCTTGGGTGGGCCTGGGCCTTCATGTTTGTCCTTTTAAGCTGCGTGTTTAGGGGGTCGTTAATATTTCCCCCCAACAGTAGCCCCCGAGCCTGTGGTGGAGCAGGAGTGCTCCTCCGGAGGCTCCTTTCGCTTGTTTGCCGTCGGTTCCTGTATCATGGCGTGCTTGTTTCATTATTCGCCATGCTTGAGAGAACCTGTCAGTTTGTGACCACACGTGTGGTAGTTTTTGCGAGGCTAGCCCCCGAGCTCCTGCTCGTTGCAGGAAACCGATCGGGAGGCCAGGTCGACTTTTTTGATCGTTCCCCCTCAAGCGTCCGTTCGCTAGGACGGAGGGGTTGAGCCGGGCCACGTTATCCGCGTAGGACGAACCGTGGTGCTCTTTTGAGCTGCAAACGGGTAAGTTCGAGTGGAGTCCCGGTCCCTGTTCGGGGGGGTCCGGCTCGGGCCAAGCTGGTGGCGTACTCCAATTTCCCGTCAGTCAGCTCATATAGTTCTCGGATCCGTTCGACCGGACCCGAGGGCTCGCTGCCTTTCCCCGTGGAAAAACCATGAACTTTACACTGAACGGGACTCAAACGTGAGGTTGGGGCGCCCTTGGCGTTCGCTCGCCTGGGTGTTGGCCGCTAGCGGGCCCGTCCCTTCTCACCCCTTGCTCGGGGATATCCTGGGGCAGCTGTCGAACCCGTGTTGGGCCAGCTTTCGAACCCCTGGACCGTATTGGGCCGTAGGGGCGTTTTCAGCCCCGTATCCCTTTCTTACCTCCCTGTGGGTGTTGGACCGGAGCGGAGCGGTTGATGTGTCAGGGCCGATCGTGGGGAGCGTCGTGGGCGCGAAGCCCGGGGGGTGGAGTTATGGAAGCGCTGTCCCGTGGATCGAGAAAGATAGGATGTTTTTTCGCGGCCGATCGTGCGCGCGATTTTCGAAAGGAAACGGGCGTGGCAGGGGCGTACCTGGCGCCGCATTTATGGCGGCCGGGGCGACGGTTTGGCTTCCCCGGTACTCTTCCTATAAAAGCTGGAACACGCCGCTCTGGTTCCTCTCATTTCGCGCTCAAGCCTTCTTGCCTTCTAGCTCTCCTGCGCTCGCTTTGTGTTCCTTGTTCCCGTTGCCATTCGCCGCGCGTTTCGTCTTCGTCTCCGTCGGTCTTCTTCCCTCTTTGGCGATGGCTTCCTGGGGAGTCTCCCACTTCACCGCCAAGCGCGCCGAAGGTCTGGTGCGGAAGGGGCTCCTCTGCGAGAGGACGGCGGCGGACGAGTGGAGGCTGCCGGAGACGGAGCAGGTTCCGTCGCCGCCCGCCGGCTACGTCGTCTCCTTCGCCCATTTCCACGAGCGGGGATTCGCCTCCCCTCCAAGCCGTTTCTTCCGCGGGCTGCTCCACTACTACGGGCTTGAGCTCCAGCACCTCAACCCCAACGGGATCCAGCACATTGCGGCGTTCGTCGCGTTGTGCGAGGGATTCCTGGGGATCGAGCCCCACTTCGAGCTGTGGAAGTACTTCTTCACGGTGAGCCTCTACCAGAAGACCGGGAGGGCCGGAAGCCAGCAACAGTCGCCTCCGGTGCCGATTGGGTGCGCCGGCATCCACCTCCGTCATACTCGCTCCAAGGAGTATATCACGGTGAAGACCTCCGTGTCCCATAAGGGGTGGCACAACCAGTGGTTCTACGTGAAGAACTACCCGAACTTCCCCCTGCCGACGTTCACCGGCCGCACCATCGACGCGGCGCCCGACGTGTGGGCGTACGGGCCGGTGGAGAAGGAGAAGAAGAAGATCTCCGACCTCCTGCAGGCCATCGGGCAATTGAAGCGGGAGGGACTCACTGGTGCCGGTGTCATCGGCGCCTACCACACCCGGCGGGTGGCGCCGCTGATGCTCCGGGTCCGGCCCCTTGGCGTCATGACCCCCGACATGCCGCCCGAGGGCACCGTCCTGGCGATAGGCGCGCTCGCCGCCTCCGAGATCCAGCAACGGCTCCGGGAGGCGCTGGAGGACAAGGATGTCGAGTACCCGGTCCCCGGACACCCGCCGATGCGCCCAGAGCATGGCTTCGTGGACCTGGTAAGGCGTCTGGGTCACTACTTCTCCCCCCTGATGTTCTGCCGTCTCATTGTTCCGATGTGGATCCTCCTTTTCGCCTCACAGGGCTGGCTGACCCGGGTTAAGGACTCTCTCCCGCCGGTGCCGGAGGATGCCGCACGGAGGGCTCTCAACCGTTTCCAGGCGGAGAAGGACAAGCGCCGCAAAGGACAAGGAGACGGAGAAGCGGCGGCAGAGGGCCGCCAAGGAGCTCCGACGGCGGCGGAGAGGGGCGGTCGTGTCTGACGACGACGACGACAATGAAGAAGAAGAAGAGGAAGAAGAAGAAGAGGAGGAGGAGGAAGTGGAATTGTTTGCCCCCCGTTCGGGGGTTTTAGTGATTCGCGACGCACCCCCGCAGACGGCGACAGGGGGTGTGGCGGCGGGAGCGCCCGTGCGGGATCCGGCTCCCCCCGGTCCTGGGGCCGTGCCTCAGGGGCCGGCGCAGCGCGTGCTCCCGGAGCCTGCGCGGACCGCTCCTCAGGGGGCGACGCAGGGCGTCCCCCGGGGGTCGGCACAGGATCCTCCCCAGAGGGGGACGCGGGGCGCCCCTTCAGGGCCGTCCCAGGGCACCCCCCAGGAGCAGGCGTGGGGTGCTCCTTTGGTGCCGGCGAGGGATGTCGCCCCGGCGCCGAGCCGGAGCGTCCCTCAGGGGCCTTCAGAGCCCGCCCCTACCGCAGTCTCGGGTCCGGCGCGGGGCGCCCCCCAGGAGTCCGCTCGGGGGGCTCCTCGGGGATCCGTGGGGGCTGCCCCCGCCATCGTGCCTGCTGGCGGGGGGCAACGGGGTGGCGACAAGCGGCCACTGCCAGACGCCCCGGGGTCGGCGTTTGGCTCCGAGTCGAAGCGCGCACGCCGCCCCTGCGCTTCGAGGGCGTAAGTTGACTCTCTCCGCACGTCATCTTTTCTTTCTCCTTTCATGTGTTTCTGTTTGACGCCTATCCGTCGACGTTGCAGCGCTTCTCCCCGTGGCGTCGGCCTACGGCTGGCGCCCAAGAAGATGCTGCGGTCGTCGTCCTCCTCCGGGGGACGGGCCGCCGCCCCGCCAGCGGCGACTGGCGGGGTTCCTGGCGTGGCCGCAGGTCCCCCGGCGGAGGTGGCCGCTGAGGAGCCGGTCGTCGGGACGGCGGCGGGGTCAGCCGCAGGAGGAGCGGACCCCACTCCGCCTGCGGCCCTGCCAGTCGTTCTTCCGGCTCGGGCCGCGATTCCTCCGGGCCCACAAGCCGGGGAGGTGATTGACCTCGACGCCGACGAGGCGGAGGATGCGGAGACGGCGGTGGGCGGGACGGATGACCCTGCTGACGTGGCGAGGTCGGAGGCAGAGGGGGCGCTAGCCCCCGAGGGCGCGGCGGCGGTAAAGGCACCGGTGCCGGAGGGCGAGGTCTCCGTCCCGGTTGCTCCCACGGGGGTGCTTCCGGCGGCCGAGGCGGAGGTGCCCACAGAGGTGCCGTCGGCGGCCGTGGTGGCGACGGGCGTGCAGGCGCCGGAGTCGTCGGCAGACCCGGGGATCTCTGGTGTCGTAATGTCGTCATCGGCGACGACGTCAGAGTCGGGCCTTGTTCCTCCCTCGGCTTCCTCCGTCCCCGGGGCGTGGAGAGGGCACATCCTCCGCTGGTCATCCCGCGACGATCCGCCGCGGCGCCTTTACGCACTGGACGATGCCGCCGAGTGGCATAAGTGGCAGGCGGTGCATGGCGGCGTTGCCCAGGCTCAGGCGGCGCTGACCTTGGCGTTGGGAGCTTTGGCCAACACCGTGGCTCCCGGCACCCAGGTACGTTTGTTTCTGCCGCTTGGTGATGAGCTCCTTTATTTTTACTTTTTTGTCTTACCGTCATGCTACTTTGCAGGCTCTTTAGGAGGCCAGCCTGGAGAAATCCGACTTCCTCCGGGGGCAGCGGAACCTCTGGGATCACTACAACACCGAGAGGGAGCGCTCCAGGAAGCTGTCCCTGCAGCTCGGTGCCGCCCAGGGGGCTGTTCGCGACCTGGAGGGTCGTGAGCAGGTGGCGCTGGAGGGGGCACGGCGTGCCGAGGCCAAGCTCCAGGCTGTCGCGGAGAAGGCCCGTCTGGACCTTGAGGAGTTCCAGGCTGCCATGGACAAGGCGCGCCGTGATGCCGAGGAGCTAAGAGCCGCTGCTACCGAGCGGGCCCGCCGAGACGCCGAGGAATTGGCGCGGCTGAGGGGGGAGAATGCAGCCCTTCGAGCGGAACACGACCAATTCCGTTTGCAGGTGGACGGGCTCCAGACTGCCGTGTCCCTCAGTGTCGCCCGGGAACATGAGCTGAAGGCCAAGGCCGACGGTGAGGCTCTTTCTGCTTCTGTATTTCCGTGCTGTTGGTGTTTCGTTTCTTTTAACTTGGTGAGGTTCTTTGATCGGCTCCTGCAGAGGACCTTGCCAGGTTGCAGGCTTTGCTCGACGAGGAGCGCGGAGAGCATGGCGCCTTGCGGGATGCGGTCCGCGTCGTCTGCGAGGACTTCGGCGTCGCTCCGGAAGAAGGGTCGAGCTCGCTGCCGGCCCGTGTTCTTGAGGTGCGCCGTCGCCGTCGTGAGATTGCCGTGGACGCGCTTCACCTTGGTGTGCGGCGTGCCTTCGGGGTCTTCGGCTCTCACTATGCCGACATTAACTTTGTCGGGATGAGTGAGGGGTACTACGTCGGCTACACCGACGCCGAGCTGGACGAGATTGACTCCGCGGTGACTGCGCCGGCGGAGGCCCTCGCGAAGCTTCTGGAGGATGAGGCCGTTCCCCCTGCCGACCCTGAAGCCACTCCTGCCGGCCCCGAGGCCCCTGCCGCCGCCGACCCTGAAGCCGCCGCCGTCGCCGACCCTGAAGCCGTCGCTCCAGCCGACCCTGGGACTACCGCTCCGGCCGACCCTCCTGTCAGTTAACTGTACCGGGCTTGTGCCCAAAAAACGTTTGTATTTAAGTCAGTCGTTTTGAACTTGTTTGCGCTGGCCATACGGGCCTGTTCTTATGACTTTTTATTCTGCGGTAAGGAAACTGTTTTCCTTTGTTATTCCTTCGGTTTTTTGAAAGCGTTTGGATGCGTTGCCGGGTGCGTCAGTAAGTTTTTTGATGAGCGAAGGTACCGTAGCCGCTGGGGCGTAGGCTTTTTCGCAGTCCGATCGTGACTTGGCTGAGTACCGTTCACGCATCCTTATCTTTCCGCATCCAAAGGTTTTTCGAAAGGGTGTGGCCGGTTTTCTGAAAGAAGAAAAACGTTTTCTTTTTGGCGGTGCCCAGCGGCTGGGGTCGGAGCCCCCGATAGCCCCCGAGGGGTGTTCGATCCTGGGGCCAGGCCAGGGTCGGATACCCCTGAGCTTAAAAGAAAAGGCCTTCTTGTTTCGTGAAGGTCAAAACTGGTAGCCCCCGAGGGGTATGCGACCTTGGAACGAGGCCAGGGTCGGATACCCCTGAGCTTAAACGAAAAGACCTGAGCCAAGGTGGCTCAGGGTTTCTTTTTAGCAGAAGAACAAAACTGGTAGCCCCCGAGGGGTATGCGACCGTGGAACGAGGCCAGGGTCGGATATCCCTGAGCTTAAACGAAAACGGGGGTAAAGCTATGTATAACTTATAAACAAGAGCTATGGGTAGAAGCGCCTTAGCTGTTCTATGTTCCAGGCGTTGCTGAAGATTTGCCCGTCGGGAGTTGCCAGCTTGTAGGTGCCTGGCCGTAGCACCTGTGCGACGATGAACGGGCCTTCCCATGGGGGAGTCAACTTGTGCCGACCCTTGTTGTCTTGGACGAGGCGGAGCACTAGATCTCCAACGTTGAAGGCGCGGCCTTGTATCCTGCGGCTGTGGTAACGCCGTAGGGCCTGCTGGTACTTAGCCGAATGCAGGAGGGCTACGTCTCGCGCTTCGTCGAGTTGGTCTTGTGCGTCCTCGAGCGACGCCTGGTTTCCCTGTTCGTCGTATGCTTTGACCCTTGGTGATCCGTACTCCAAGTTGGTGGGCAGGATGGCCTCGGACCCGTAAACCATGAAGAACGGGGTGAATCCCGTCGCCCGGCTGGGGGTCGTCCTCAGGCTCCAGAGGACTGCTGGGAGTTCCGCAACCCATCGTCCGCCGAACCTTTTAAGGCGGTCGAAGATCCGTGGCTTGAGACCCTGGAGTATCATGCCATTGGCTCGTTCGACTTGCCCGTTCGTGCGGGGGTGCGCAACTACCGCCCAATCCACTCGAATGTGGTGGTCGTCGCAGAACTGGAGGAATCTCTTTCCGGTGAACTGTGTACCGTTGTCGGTTATGATGGAGTTCGGGATCCCGAAGCGGTGGATGATGTCGGTGAAGAATTGTACCGCCTGCTCGGACTTGATCTGCGCCACGGGCCTTGCTTCGATCCATTTGGAAAACTTGTCGACAACGACGAGTAGGTGGGTGAAGCCCCCGGGTGCCCTTTTGAAGGGTCCAACGAGATCCAACCCCCAGACCGCGAACGGCCACGTGATGGGGATGGTTTGCAACGCCTGTGCGGGCAGATGGGTTTGGCGGGCAAAGAATTGGCATCCTTCGCAAGTGCGGACTACCTGGGTGGCATCCGCGACCGCGGTTGGCCAGTAGAAACCTTGCCGGAAGGCATTGCCCACCAGGGTCCTTGGCGCAGCGTGGTGACCGCAGGCCCCGGCGTGGATGTCCTGGATCAGCGCTCTTCCCTGCTCGATCGGGATGCAGCGCTGGAGGATCCCCGTGTGGCTTCGCTTGTAAAGCTCTTGGTTGATGATGGCGAAGGATTTCGCTCGGCGCGTGATCCTGCGGGCTTCGGTCTTGTCAGTTGGGAGCGCGTCGTGGATAAGGTATTCGAGGTACGGGGCTCTCCAATCGGTCGGGGGGTCGGCCCCCGCCGCGGGACCCGCCTCGATTTCCATAACCGCGGGGTCGGAGGGCTTGGCTTCCGTGGCCGGGCCGGGTGGGGCGGCGCTGTTTCCCTCGGGATTGGTGTTCGGGTCCAGGATAGGTGGCGTATTGTCGACCTCTCCTGGCTCGGATCCCGACCCCGAGGCTGGGCATGCCTCGCCGACCCCTGCTGGCTCCGGGTAGCGGATCGAAGGCTTCAGCTGGTCGCTAACGAAGACGCCGTCGGGGACGGGCGTCCGGCTAGACGCCGCCTTTGCAAGCTCGTCGGCGGCTTCGTTGAAGCGCCTTGCGACGTGGTTGAGCTCCAACCCGTCGAACTTGTCCTCGAGTTTACGTACCTCGTTGCAGTAGGCGGCCATTTTTGGGTCATGGCAGCTCCATTCTTTCATGACTTGTTCGACGACCAACTGGGAATCGCCTCGGACGTCCAGTCGACGGATGCCCAGCTCGATGGCGATGCGAAGCCCGTTGAGAAGGGCTTCGTACTCAGCGACATTGTTGGATGCAGGAAAATGGAGGCGAATCATGTACCTTATGCGTACGCCCAGCGGAGAGACGAAAACGAGGCCCGCTCCGGCGCGAGCCCTCCTCAGCGACCCGTCGAAGTATAGCGTCCAAAACTCCTGCTCTTCTGCCACCGGCGGCGTTTGCACCTCCGTCCACTCGGCCACGAAATCGTCAAGTACCTAGGATTTGATGGCGGTCCAGGGGACGTAGGTGATACCCTGGTCCATAAGCTCAATCGCCCACTTCGCGATCCTCCCTGTTGCATTTGGGTTCCGGATTACCTCACCAAGCGGGAATGAAGAGACGATCGTTACCGGATGGGAGGTGAAGTAGTGACGCAGCTTCCTCTTCGTGATGAGGACGGCGTAGACGAGCTTCTGGATCT
This sequence comes from Setaria italica, assembly GCF_000263155.2. Taxonomy (NCBI): domain Eukaryota; kingdom Viridiplantae; phylum Streptophyta; class Magnoliopsida; order Poales; family Poaceae; genus Setaria; species Setaria italica. The sequence continues at coordinate 9,681 of NW_014576779.1, forward strand.
GCGGATATCGTGACTTGGATTCGGACAACACCTCGCTGATGAAGTATACCGGGTGTTGCACCTTGAGAGCGTGCCCCTCCTCCTCCCGCTCCACCACTAGGGCCGCGCTGACCACCTGGGTGGTTGCCGCGACGTAGAGTAAGAGGATCTCACCGTCGGCCGGCGGAACCAGGATCGGGACCTTCGTCAGGAGGTCCTTGAGCCGGTCAAGCGCCTCCTGCGCCTCGCTGGTCCACTCGAAGCGGTCGGATTTCTTCAGGAGCCGATAGAGGGGGAGTCCTCGCTCGCCGAGGCGCGAGATGAAGCGACTTAGGGATGCTAAGCATCCCATGACGCGCTGCACTCCCTTCATGTTCCGGATCGGCCCCATGCCGTTGATGGCCGCTATCTTCTCCGGGTTCGCCTCGATGCCGCGTACGGAGACGATGAAGCCTAGCAGCATGCCCCTTGGGACACCGAACATGCATTTCTCTGGGTTAAGCTTGATATGCTTATTCCTTAGCCTTTCGAAGGCTAGCTCCAGGTCGGGGACAAGCTGATCGCTCTTCCTGGATTTGACCACGATGTCGTCGACATAAGCCTCAACGGTTCGCCCGATGAGATCTCCAAAGCACTTAAGCATACATCGCTGGAAGGTAGCCCCCGCGTTTTTGAGGCCGAATGGCATCTTAACGTAGCAGTAGGGGCCAAAGGGGTGATGAAGGAGGTGGCGAGCTGGTCGGCCTCTTTCATCGCGATCTGGTGGTAGCCGGAGTATGCATCGAGGAAACTGAGTGTTTTGCACCCGGCTGTCGAGTCGACTATTTGGTCTATACGCGGCAAAGGGAACGGATCCTTTGGACACGCTTTGTTGAGACCGGTATAATCGACACACATTCTCCATTTCCCATTCTTTTTCGGTACAAGAACAGGATTGGCCAACCACTCGGGGTGGTGTACTTCCTTGATGAAGTCGGCCGCCAGGAGCCTTTCGAGTTCTTCGCCAATGGCCCTGCGCCTTTCTTCGTCGAAACGGCGCAAACCCTGCTTCACCGGTTTAGAGCCGGCCCTGATGTTCAGGGAATGCTCGGCGACTTCCCTCGGGATGCCTGGCATGTCCGAGGGTTTCCACGCAAAGACATCGCTGTTTGCGCGGAGGAAGCCGACGAGCGCGCTTTCCTATTTGGGGGATAGGGCTGCGCTGATTCGCACCACCCCTCCGCTGGAACAACCGGGATTGAGGGGGACTTCTTTGATACCTTCGGTGGGCTTGAAGGGGGTTCCTGACTGCTTGGCGTCGGACCGGTCCCCAATGGTTTCCTCAAGCTGGGCCACCATGTCGCCCGAGACGGTGATAGCCGCGGCGTACTCGCAGCACTCGACGTCGCACTCGTATGCCTTCTGGAAGGTCGTGCCGACAGTGATGACTCCGTTGGGTCCCGGCAGCTTGAGCTTGAGGTAGGTGTAGTTGGGGATTGCCATGAACTTCGCGTAGCATGGGCGCCCCAAGATGGCGTGGTAGGTTCCGCGAAAGCCCACCACCTCGAAGGTGAGGACCTCCTTTCTGTAATTGGAAGGGGTCCCAAACGTGACGGGCAGGTCGATCTGCCCGAGGGGCGTCGCCTGCTTCCCTGGCACAACGCCATGGAAGTAGGACGGAGACGGGAGCGGTCGATCCCCATGGCGTCGAGGGTCTCAGCGTAGAGGAGGTTGAGGCCGCTTCCCCCATCCATGAGTACCTTGGTGAGACGCGTCGTGCCAATGATGGGGTCGACGACGAGAGGATAGCGCCCTGGGTGCCGGACGCGTCCAGGGTGGTCGGATCTGTCGAAAGTGATGGCCGGCGCGGACCAATCGAGGAAAGTCCGGGTCGCAGGCTCGGCGGCGTAAACCTCCCGACGCTCTAGCTTGTGCTGGCGCCTGGTGTCGTACGCGGCGGGGCCCCCGAAGATCATGAAGCAGCCGTCCACTTTAGGAAAGCCGTCTTCCTTCTCCTCGTCGCCCTTCTTTTCCTCATCGGGCTTCCGTTTCCGGTCACCCTTCACCGGGTTGCCCACGAAGAACCTCTTCATGAGGTTGCAGTCTTTGTAGGCGTGTTTGACGGGGAACTCGTGGTTCGGGCACGGTCCCTCGAGCAGCTTGTCGAAGAAGCCGGGTGCGCCCTCGGGGGGCGGCTGCCCTCGCTTGCGTTCGACTGCGGCCACGAGGGGGGCCTCGCGCCGCTGCTTGCTCTTCTTCTTCTGTTGCTGGCGGTTGGAGGTGCCTTCGCCGGCGTCCTCCTCCCGCTTCGCCTTGCCTTTGGAACGATCAAAGATCGCTCCGACAGCCTCTTCGCCGGAGGCATAGCTAGTGGCGATGTTGAGGAGCTCCTCCGTGGTTCGTGGACCTCGGCGCCCTAGTTCGTGGACGAGGGGCCGGCAAGAGGTCCCTGCTAAGAAAGCTCCTATGACGTCGGCGTCGGCGACGTTGGAGAGCTCGGTGCGCTTTCTGGAGAAGCGCCGGATGTAATCCCGGAGGGACTCTTCCGCCCCCTGGCGGCAGCTCCGGAGGTCCCAGGAGTTGCCAGGGCGAGTGTATGTCCCTTGGAAGTTTCCTACGAAAACCTCCTTCAGGTCGTTCCAGTTACGAATGCGTCCTGAAGGGATGTGCTCTAGCCAGGCTCTCGTGGAGTCTACCAAAAATAGGGGTAAGTTGCGGATGATGAACAGGTCATCGTCCGCCCCGCCGGCCTGACATACGAGCCGGTAATCGCTGAGCCATACTCCAGGGTTGGTCTCCCCCGAGTATTTGGCCACACTCGTAGGTTGCCGGAAGCGCGGCGGGAAGGGCGCATTCAGGATGCGCGCAGAGAAGGCCCGAGGTCCAGCTGCTCCAGGGCTCGGACTGCGGTCCTCCCCGCTGTCGTAGCGTCCGCCACGGTGGACGTGGTAGCCACGGTCCGCCCCGTCCGCCCTGTCCGCGCGGGAACGTCTCCGCGCGTTCAGTGTATCGCGGGCGTCGCGAACGGGACCGACGCGTTGGTGGATGGATCGGGCCTCGCCTATCGCGAGTGGCGGTGCTCGCTGGGCGGTCGCAGCTGGATTCGCCTCCGAAAGGGGTTGATGGACAGATTCCCCCCGCCGCTCCGGGGGGGCGCCCTGCGTTGCCCTACTGGCGTTCTGGCCGCGTCGTCGAGACGCCGAACTTTCCGCCTGCTGGACGGCGGCGCACTCGAGTAGGTTACGCATCTCTTGGCGCGCCCGTCGCTCCTCAGGAGTTGCCGGCTCGGGGAGCTGTCGGAGCAGCACCGCCGCAGCGGCGACGTTCTGGCTGGCGCGGGCGAAGAGCGGTGGACGTTCCCCATCCGCACAGATGCGTTCCTGGACATCGCGCGCTCGTTGTCGTGCTCCCCCCTCGTGGCGGGGGTGCTCTACTTCTTGGCATGCGCCCAGGTGCGCTTCCGGTTGTAGAGAGCCCTCTGGTGCCCTGGGTAGGGCCCCGGTCGTGGCTGCGGCGCGCGAGGGGGGGCCCGTTGCCTCCCCTCGGCACCATCGCCGTTGGACCCCTCGGAGTGCGCGTCAGCCATGAAGCACTCGCGTGAGGGGCGTGGATCCTCGTTACTGGAGCCAGCGTCGGAGGCCGTCCTTGCCATGCCCGCGAGCTCGTTGCTCGCGGGTGACGTGGCGAATGACCGCGCTAGGAGGCGGCCGTAAGCACCCATGGCGTTGCGTAGCCCGAAGGGCCATCCTTCTGGTGAAGCCCTTCCGGCTGGCGTCCGGCCGCTCGTCGTCATCCTGGCAGTGGTGCCGAGGGCAGCAGGACGAGCGGGCAGGACGTGGACAGGGATCAGCTCGATCCCATTTCCGGTGGCCAGAAAGTCCAGGCTCCCGAAGCGAATCAGGGAGCCCGGAGCGAAGCTGCTATCGTGACTGGCCATCTGAGACTTGGAGATGTACGCGCAAAGGACCCCTACCTGGCGCGCCAACTGTCATTGTCAAGATCAGCGGATCAGGACTTAGACTAGTAAATTTCTTTTATGCGCGTGAGCCTCAGATGGTTGCACGGGAGACACGGATTAGACTGGTTCGGGCAAAGGGAGCCCTACGTCCAGTATCGGGGATGTTCGTGTTGCCCGCGCGGGGATTCTGTAGTAGGGGGTTACAGACGGGCGAGAGAGGGACTGGTCCCAGGTCTCTTTTGTTTTTGTGTTCTTGGGAGAAGCCTTGTTCTCTTGTTCTGTTTTTCGATCCCCTTTCCCCGGCTCTAGGTTCCGCCTTTTATATCGCAAGGGGCCGGCCGGAGTTACAATTGGGAACCGGGTAAAAGGTAAAGAGTGAGATGGTAAAAAGGTCTGGCGGGAAGGGGGGCAGAGGCCCCTGGCGCCCAACGTCCTGCCGACCCTGAACGCGTGCCGTCGTGCATGTTCGAAGGGGTGGCCGCCGGATGCCAAGTGTTGCAGCTCTTCGCAGGTAGCTGTTTCGACGTTCGTAGGTATCAGGATAGATCATGATGAGGGGGTTTCGTCGTCACCCTGCCATCCGCTATGGA
>NW_014576780.1:0-14027 GCF_000263155.2 Setaria italica
CGATTTCATCTTGGGCTAGGGTTTGATTATGAAAATCTTCCAGAACAGCTGAAAATGCGGCTAGATTCCGAGGAAGATTTCGCAAAGATGCACAAAAATTGCTGTTGACGCCGGATTTCGTCATCAGAAGAATCGGCGTCAAAGAGAAAAGGAATCGGTCAAAAGGTGCTACAGTGTGGAATCGGTCAAGTGGCTTTTACTTCGCTTCAGGTTCCCAATCGGCAGCCCTTTGCTGATAAGAAATCGGCCGATCGGGAGGGAGGACTAAAATGGGCCTGTATGGGCTTGGTTAAGTGGAAAGATAAGGTGAGGTTCAGCCCACGAAGCGTAGGGTAGTTAGTTTAGCACGGATTGTGCTTGTAGATATTTGTTTTCTGTTTGAATTAGAGATAGAGTCCTAGTCGGTTAAGAAGATTATTTGTACGGGGCTATAAATAGCTACCTTTGTAAATCTGTAAACACAACAATCAATCAATACAACAAGTTACTTTATTCTTCGTACTACTTTCAATCAGGCGATTTCGCCATTGTTTTTTCTTCTCACGAGTTCGTGCGGGTTGGCAGGGCTGCATCATCTTGATCTCCGGCCGATTCTGTAAGTTCCGATTATCGAGTAATATCTAAGCTTTAACTTCCGGCGTATCACTGTTGTTTCGTTTAGATTTATTCACCAGTTATCGATATCAACTAGATTCATAGGTTTTTACCTGTTTTTCTAGCTTTTATCACCAGTTATCCCGCTAGAAATCGGTAGTATCGGCTTTCATTACCTTCTGTTGCTAGGTCTATCCGTTGCCGATTAGATCTTTTTCTAGCGTTGTTACTGCATACCTTGTATCTATTACTTCGATATTTTTCTATCTACAAGGTTACAGGGATCGTGCTGTCTAGTAGCCGATTTCTCCACTACAGTAAATCGGCCGATCTGCCGATAAGCATTCCCGATCGGAAACTTAGCCGATCGTAGTTACTGAATTTGACACGTGTTTTTCCTTGCCAATCAACAGGTCAGATTGGCTGGCACGCCGCGCGAACCGCACCAGGGCATTCACCCGAACAGGAGTTAAGCAGATTCTCCCGGGTCGTGTGTCGGCCGCTGGACCGATTTCTAGCGCCAACACACTTTTGGCACGCCCGGTGGGACAATTACAACCGCTGTCATGTCGAAAGCTGCTGAAGTCTCCGAAGATAACGTCATCGAAGTGACGGAAGCAGATCTGAAGGACGACCAAAAAGAGGATCTGAATCAGTATTTGGAGCAAGTCCGGAAAACTTGCTTGAAATCCTTCAGTCATTCCAGGAGCGGGGAAACTATTAAAAAGTCTCCTTTTCCTACTCCCCGCCAGATCACGATCTCAGAAGATTCGGACAAAATGTCCGATATGATTCAGCAATCTCTTCACCACGCCTTCATCACCCAGTCCCCGGTACTTTCAAACATGGTGCATAATGCTGTTGTCAACTCCTTCGCCGGAGGCATACCACAGGGGTACAAGGGGCCCACGTATTTTCAGCCGATTCCACCAAATCAGGCTTATCCGACTTCACAACCGATCCAATCCTCTGTTGAAGGATCTGGTGCCTCTACGTCATCAACTCCTTTGGGATACGGCTCCATCCAGCCATCCTCTGCACCACTCCCTCCAGTCATTCCTTTACCCTGGAGGGCACCTTTAAATTCGACCGGTTTGAATCAATCGGTCAGCCAAGGAAATCCTCCGTTCCAGATACCTTCCCAAACGGCCACTCGGCCGATCATACCACCATACCAGCCTATCGCTCCGGAGGTCAACAAGACGTCAGAGCTCATGCTATATGATGAAACGAGTGGTGCCTACAAGCAGCCGTCCTTTACTACACCGCCGGCTTATACTCAGGTGCCACCGTTTCACCAATCCCCTTTCATTCAACCTCCGATCTATCAACATGTGCCGATTCCGCCGCCAGTTATTCCCCAGCAACAACCAGATTGGGCGGCGCAAATCGCGGAAGTGATGCAAGAGCAATTCGGCTTGAAGCCGAAGGTTCAAACTTATACCTACAGGACACCATACCCGTCTACATATGACTTGTTGCCGTTTCCCCATCGGTACAAAGTTCCGGATTTCACTAAATTTTCCGGAATGGATGATACTTCTACCGTAGAACATGTGAATAGATTCATCATCCAATGCGGCGAAGCAGCTACGCAAGATGCCCTGCGGGTACGGTTGTTCTCGTCATCTTTGTCTGGATCGGCCTTCCAATGGTTCACCACTCTACCACCAAACTCGATTATCACATGGGCCGATCTGGAAAAGCAATTTCACAAGTACTTCTATGCTGGAGTCCACGAAATGAAGCTGTCTGATCTGACTAGCATCCGGCAACGAAGTGATGAGCCGATACCCTCATACATACAGAGGTTTCGGGAAATCAGGAACAAGTGCTACTCCTTGGCTCTAACTGATGCACAGTTGGCCGATATAGCCTTCCAAGGCCTACTGCCACACATCAAGGAGAAATATGCTTCACAAGAGTTCGAGAGCCTAAGCCAGATTGTCCACCGATTGTCCGGACAGGAAGTGCGTCCATTTGACCCAAGAAGGAATTTCCAAAAGAAGGTAGCATTCCTGGAAGAAGTAGAGGATGAAGAAGACGCCGAAATCGGGCTTGCAGAGTGGATTAAGGGAAAAAAGCCAATATCATGCCCATTCGGCAAAAAGGTGCCAGAAGCATTTGGTTTTGACACAACTAAGGCTGACAAGATCTTCGATCTTCTACTTCAGGAAGGGCAGATTAAACTCTCGCCCTACCACACGATACCCTCTGCCGAACAGTTGAAGAAGATGAAGTATTGCAAATGGCACAATGCCACGTCGCATGATACCAATGAATGCAAAATCTTCAGACAACAAATACAGTCGGCCATTGAACAGGGCAGACTCAAGTTTGAAGTGCCGGCAAAACCGGCCAAACCAATGAAGATTGATCAGCATCCGTTTCCTACCAACATGGCGGATACGGGTAAGAATCCCCTCCAAACGAAAGTGCTGACATCCGAATCGGCAAAAAAGAGTGGCGCTGTCGATCCCAGGAATCAAGTCACGTCTGAAGACATCAAGGGGAAGCGGCGGATGGAGGCCGATGACGGTGAGCCAGAAGGACCACGCATTACCTCCCAATTCCTGCTCCAAAAATACCAGCGCCAACATGAACGATCAAGGTCACGAGAGGAAGCAATACGTCGGCACGAGGAACATTGGAGATGCCCATTCTTCATCCACTGTTGGGAGAATAACCTCAGACTTCCATCCGCTGATACGTGCCCAGAGTGCAACGGCCCCTATCGAAACAGTCGGCCGTTCACAAGGTCTCGCTCTAGAGACGGAAGGCCAGAACCGATCAGCAGGAATCGGCGAATTTCATATGATCAACGCCCTTCCATGCGTGATCGGCTGGGGGGCAGAAGCGACCGATATGATCGGTCAGAAGGAAGAGGCCATAATAGGCAGGGGGGCAGGACTGATCACCGCGGTCAATCAAGTAGCAAAGCCAGCGTTCACAGCTGGCTCGAAGACATGGCCGATGCGCGGGTAACAGACGAGAACCCGTTAGGACGCGAACCAGAATGGGAACGCGCCGGGAAAGAAGGGAGGCCAATAAACCCCAGATGGTGCCCCGATGGCTTAACCAAATCACAAAAACGGAGAATTCAACGCCTCCGCCAATGGGAACAGCAAGAAGAAGAAGGCATGATGGACGAAAAGCAAGAAAGGCCTCGGGTGTGGCGCCCCAAAAGAAACGACAAAGGCAACGACGAGTCGGCGGGCGACGAATCGGCAGCTGAAATCGGTATGGTTTTCATATTGCCGATGGAGTTTATGACCCCCGCCGATCAACAGGAGGTGTCGGCAATAGAGGAACAAACACCAAGGTTGGCTTTAGAACCGATGATGGCCACGTTCGAAAAGCCCGAGGATGACGAACGACAACATATGAGGGCGTTGTTCCTTAAAGGGCATGTTGACGGTCGTCCCCTCACTAAATTGATGGTCGACGGGGGAGCTGCCGTCAACATCATGCCATATGCCGTACTCCGAAAGCTGGGAAAAAGCGACGACGACCTGACCAGGACGGACATGATGCTCAAGGACTTCGAAGGCAAGGTGTCAAACGCTCGCGGTGCCCTCTGCGTCGACCTCACCATCGGCAGTAAGACCCTTCCTACCACATTTTTCGTCATTAATGGCAAAGGGTCCTATAATATGCTTCTTGGCCGAGACTGGATACACGCAAACTGCTGCATCCCATCAACTATGCATCAATGCCTTGTACAATGGATCGGCGATAACATCGAAGTGGTCAAAGCCGACTCCGCGTACAGCATCGCAGCAGCCGACGCACAACAGTGGAGCTGCGAGACTGTCAGGTGCATATCAGGTAGGGTGTGGGAAACCGATTTCCTAAAGGTCACCGATTTTGGCCTACAGCCGATCCGAGCAGTCGGCTCCGAAGAAGCGCAATAAATGGATCAATTCGCCAGAGAAGACGGGAAGCTGGGACACGGGTTCACGTCGGCCGATTCATTAGAGATGGTAGATTTAGGTGACGGGACCAGACCAAGGCCGACTTTCATTAGTGCAAATTTAGATCCAGAGTACAAGTGTAAATTGACAAATTTATTAAGAGAATTCAAGGATTGTTTTGCGTGGGAGTATCACGAGATGCCCGGATTAGATCGGTCTATTGTTGAACATCGGCTACCCATAAAACCAGGGTATCGGCCGTACCAACAACCCGCACGACGATGCAATCCTAAAATTTTACCGGACATAAAAGCCGAAATAACTCGGTTAATTAAAGCGAAATTTATTCGGCAATGTCGTTACGCCGAGTGGATTTCTAATATCGTACCGGTGTATAAGAAAAACGGGAAGTTGCGCGTTTGCGTCGATTTCAGAAATCTTAATCAGGCCACACCGATGGATGGCTACCCCATGCCCACGGCCGATGTACTGATCGACGCCGCCGCAGGGCACAAAATTATTAGCTTCATGGATGGGAACGCCGGATACAATCAAATACTTATGGCCGAAGAGGATATACCCAAAACGGCTTTCAGATGTCCAGGCCATCTTGGTCTATTCGAGTGGGTGGTGATGACTTTCGGTTTGAAAAATGCTGGTGCTACATATCAGAGGGCCATGAACTATATTTTTCACAAACTCATCGGCCTCCTGGTGGAAATCTACATCGACGACGTTGTGGTCAAGTCCAAAAGCCACGAGGAACACCTAGCCGATTTGCGAAGGGTCCTAGAGTGCACCAAAAAACATGGTCTTAAGATGAATCCCAACAAATGCGCTTTCGGCGTCTCCGCCGGACAGTTCTTAGGATTCATGGTGCACGAACGAGGCATTGAAGTCAATCAGAAGACCATAGCGGCCATCAACAAAGTCGTCGCCCCACAAAACAAAACTGAGCTACAGTCTCTAATCGGCAAGGTAAACTTTGTCAGAAGATTTATATCTAATCTATCTGGACGGATTCAGGCGTTCACGCCACTTCTGAAGTTGAAGCCAGACCAGGAGTTTATATGGGGAGAAGAACAACGCAAGGCGTTAGAAGACATCAAGCGATATCTGGTCTCACCCCCAGTCCTGGTTCCTCCTCAAACGGATAAGCCGTTTAAACTATATTTATCAGCCGATGACAAAGCTATTGGGTCGGCTCTAGTCCAAGAGTTTGAAGGCAAAGAACGGGTAATTTATTACGTTAGTAGAAGACTTCTGGATGCCGAAACAAGATATCCTCCAGTAGAGCGTTTGTGTTTGTGTCTTTACTTCTCGTGCACCAAACTCAGACACTATCTGCTGTCGGCAGAATGTATAGTCGTGTGCAAAGATGATGTAGTGAAATACATGCTGTCACTGCCGATATTGAAAGGGAGAATCGGCAAATGGATTTTGGCTTTATCAGAATTTGACCTACGATACGAATCGGCAAAAGCCGTCAAGGGACAAGTTATGGCCGATTTCGTTGCCCAGCACTGTGGGCCAGAGGTCGCCTTCGTAGAAACAGCGCCTTGGCAGTTGTTTTTCGACGGGTCATCATGCGGAGCCGGATCGGGAATCGGCATCGTCCTCATATCGCCTCGGGGGGCAAGATATGATTTTTCTCTGCCGATAGAAACCGCCGCCACAAACAATCAAGCAGAATACAGAGATGTATTAAAAGGCTTACGATTATTGAGAGAGATCAAGGCCGATTCTGTTGAGGTCTTCGGAGATTCGATGCTAATTGTGGATCAGCTAACCGGAAGAGCTGAGTGCAAAGATGACGTATTGCGACTCCATCACGAAGATTGCTTACAGCTGTTGAAAGAATTCAGATCGGCAGTGATCGAACACGTCCCAAGAGACCGCAACGAAGAAGCAAACAAACTCGCTCAACATGCATCTGGGTATCGGCCAATTCTGGGCGCCATGGCCTTAGAGCTTGCAGCTGATGATTGGCGTAAGGAGATTGCCGATTACCTAAAAGATCCTTCCAAAAAGGTGGAGAGACGAGTGCGTTTTCATGCTACCAAATACGTACTGCTCGAAGACGATCTGTTCTACCGAACGATCGATGGTGTTCTTCTTAAATGCCTTGGAACAGAAGAAGCCAAGACTCTAATGGGAGAAATCCATGAAGGGGTATGCGGGGCTCATCAATCAGCACATAAGATGAAGTGGATGATCAGAAACAATGGGTACTATTGGCCTACGATCCTGGAAGATTGTTTCAAATATTATAAAGGTTGTCAGGAGTGTCAAAAGTTTGGAGATGTCCAGCGTGCACCCGCATCGGCCATGAATCCCATCATCAAACCGTGGCCGTTCAGAGGGTGGGGAATAGATCTTATCGGCCAAATTTATCCGCCATCAAGCAAGGGGCACAAATTTATTCTGGTCGCCACCGATTATTTCACCAAATGGGTGGAGGCAATCCCACTAAGGAATGTGACCTCGGCTATCATGGCCGATTTCGTAAGGGATCACATCGTCTACCGATTCGGTATCCCTCAAACTATAACGACCGATCAAGGAACAATGTTCACATCGGGAGAATTTGAGGAATTTACGACCGATATGGGCATCAAGTTGCTGAATTCGTCTCCGTATTACGCTCAAGCCAATGGTCAGGCAGAATCTTCCAACAAAGGAATAATCAAGTTGATCAAGAGGAAGATTGAAGAATGCCCCAAGAAGTGGCACCTATGTTTGACCGAGGCCCTATGGGCATACAGAATGGCCTGTCACGGAGCGACCAAGTTATCCCCCTATCAGTTGGTATACGGTCACGATGCAGTACTTCCATGGGAGTCAAGGGCAGGATCAAGGCGCATTTCACTACAGGACCAGTTGTCGGCCGATGACTACTCGGCTCTGATGAAGGAAGAACTTGACGACTTGGCCGGCCAACGACTAAGAGCTCTAATAAGCATCGAAGAGAATAAGAAGAGAGTGGCCAGATGGTACGATAAAAAGGTCAAGGTCAAACAGTTCTCTCCTGGAGATTTGGTATGGAAGTTGGTACTACCGATTGGGTCGAAAGATCCTAAATTCGGCAAATGGTCTCCTACCTGGGAAGGGCCGTATAGAATCGGCAGGTGCGCTCCAGGGAATGCGTATATTCTGGAAACAACCGAGGGGGAAGAATTCACTAGGGCCCTGAATGGGAGATACTTAAAAAGATATTACCCAAGTATATGGGTCGGGACCTAAAGGGATAAACACAGTCAAATATGACCGACACAACTCGGTTTTAAGATTCATGTGAAATCGACCAGGATGGCCGATTACGTTCATAATGGCCGATGACATTCATTCGGGCCGATTACATTCGGTACGGGCGACCGATTACATGGCCGACAAAATACTAAGTCGCCCTTAGAATAAAAAATACAACAACTAATTATTCTTGTTCTTACGCTCCCTCTCAGCCCTACCCAGCTCTATCAGGCGTCGAATGTATCTTTCCTCCATGGCCTCCATCGAACTCCCTGCTTCAGCTTGACGGGGAAGGCCCACGGGAGGGCGTGAGTCCGCCGCCGCCGCCAAAGCAACGGGCCGAGGTAGCATACGGACTCTGTCACTGGTAGGCCGCTGGTGCCGAGGAAACGAGCGGGCCCCATCGGCAGGAAGCCGCGGATTGCCGTTCCTTTCCAGGAAGTTCAGGATCGCGCAGGCCGTTGAGGCGATGTCACCACCAAGAATGCTGCTGCGACGACCCCTCACGGCTCGGCGCGCATATTGATATTCATTCACCACGGCCTCCAGGACCACTCGAGCGTCTACGGTGATGTGGTCTTGAAGCTCCGCCCGATGAGCTATGATCAAAGCCTTGTCCTCCGGGGTCAGAGGATCCTCAGAATGGAGACACTCGATCGCGCGCACAAGCTCAGGGCTAAGGCATTGAGGCTGAATAGAGAGGAAACAAGTTAAGCGCGTTCACTTCCTAAAATCTGAAAAAGAGAAGATGAAGCGTCACCTGGTTAACGGAGGAGGACGACGATGAAGCCATAACGAGATAAGCGGCGCCGATGAAAGGAAGAGGAGAAATGAGAGAGAAGCCAAATCGGTGTTATCGGAGAGGAAGCGCCGGGGCCGATATTTATGGGAGAATACAGTGAAAACTGATGAGGCCACGTCCCATCGGTAATAAGGAAAGCAGTAAATAAAGGGGATCACGAAGGGTCAGTCAAAAGCGGCAGTAAATGTTCGTACAAAACGGTCAGTGCTTTACAGATTACCCAAAAGGGTATCGATAGCCGTGACGGCCCGACGCCGGATCTGATCGGCGGAGTCCAGAACCCGTTGGTCTTCTTCTGCCGATCCAGGGACTTCCGATGCGGTGCGGTGGAGCCTCAGAGCTTCCTGAGCAAGACGCTGCCTCTCCCGGGTCAAATCGGCAATAGCCGAAGGTAGTTCTTGAAGTCTGCTCTCTTCGGCGCTGATGGCCTTGGTCACTTGTTCCATCTCCTTGGCAAGGTCCGCTCTCCGCCGTTTGAGGCGATCTATCTCACTAATAATCGCCGGCCTTGAATCTTCCAAGACATGGATCCGCCGATTCGCTTCTTGAGCCTGGTGTTTGAAAGCATTTTCATCTTCACGAATCTTGGCCAGTTTTGCGCGATCGGCCATATGACGAAGGGCTCTAAAAACTGGAATCCTCATGGACTCAATAAAAGCCGCCGGTGCCAACGCCTCTTCCGCTTCCTCTGGTACGCGTCCGCTGACGTCACTAAAAAGCTGCCGAATCGGCGAAGCATCTTCTACCAATCGGCCGATATCCCCTTGAAGGAGGGATCGGATATTGATAAGCTTAGCCCGGACGTCATCAGGGACGGAACTTAAGGCGACTTGGCGAGAAGAAGTCTCCTCATCATCAGAGAGAGCGACCGCGAAAGAGAAGAGACTGTTGTTGGGAGAGTCCTGTTCCTGAAGGAATAAAGAAAAAGGGGTAAATCGGCAGGGGGGCAGAATAAATCGGCTGGTAAAGCTGGTTCAAAAAACTCACCATCTTAAAACGGGTTTCCTCGTGCTGCGCTTGCAGAGCCGTTGTACCTTGGTCAGTGACCTGAGTCATGGGTTCATCCGATGAAGAAGACTCTATGACAATCGGCACGGTGCTCGGACCGGCTCCCTGGGAAGGAATCGGTTGTTGAGAAACGCTTGATGAGCCGATGGTCTGCGTCAAAGGATCGGTTAAATATGTAATGCAAATACCCGAAGGAAGTCCATAGGACAAGTACTGTACCTCAACGGATGAAGGCAGGGGCGTGTTGGCCTCCGGTCGAGTTGTTGCTGACTGTGGTATTTCCATAGAAGAGCCCTAAGAAGCACAACAAGTTAACAAAAGTAATTACCGAATTGACAAATCGGAAGAGATGAAGCTTGAACTCACTTGTAAAGCTTCCAGCAATAGTGAGGCGGCTGCCGATCCGGCTTGAGTAATGGCTTGAGTGTCATCACTTTGTATGACCGGGGGCGGTGCAGTCAAGACTTCTGCCGGTACAGGTACAGGAGGGTCCACCGATTCCGTACGAGCCCGAACTCGGCGACTAGTTTTCTTGACGACCTTCTTCTGAACTCTCTTCGATCGGCCAGTAATTACATCGACCGATGGAGCGTCATAGCCGATGAGAGGGTAAATGGTGTACGGATAACTTTCTATTAGCCGGCCACTGCGGCTGTGCGTGGGAGGGATTTGATTCCCAGCCTAAAGGAGAAATGAAATCATTAAGTGATCAATTATGGTAAAAAGAGTACGATCAGTAATCAGAAATACCTCGGCGTTGGGGTCAATGTTGGATGGATCCAGAAGGTTGCAGTACGCCGATGATGAATTGCAGAATAAGAATTGCTTCCATTCGGCCCACCAAAGCTTGAAAGGCTGGGTTGCAAATGGATATAACAGCCAATCATTCAAGTTGATCGTACTGGAATCCGGAATTCGGTCCCGCAGCCGACAATAGTCCAGGCCAGATTTGAGTGCTTCTCTGAACTTGATTTGGCCAGCGAAATACACCCGTATCGGCAGTTGACCCATGCCGAATTGCCGAGCAGCAGTAGATGGGTTGTAGAACTCATATGTGGGGGCATTTTTCCCCGAGAAGAAGTTGGCCGGCAAAAGTCCTGGTTTGATCAACTCTTCATAAAGACCTTCATCAAATCGGCCAGAAGTAGAGTCGAAGCAGGAGGGCAGCTCGAAGACTGGGATGTCTCGTTGGTATGGGAACCAGATAGTGGCGTCTTCATTGAATCCGTTGTAAAAGCACCGAAAGTATTCGGCTACTTTTGTAGCAGAGTATGCACAACCTGGAAAGGCTGACGCTGCTTCGCCATAAGACATACATCGGCGGCGCTCTGTAGGGTCTTCTGCCGATTCAATATTGGGAAAAGACATGCGGTCCACTGGCTGCCGAGTGATCCTGCTCATATAGAGGTTCAACCATAAGTTGACAAACCACCAAGGCCCACCTGGGTTGCCGATTGGTTCTCCTTTGGAAAGTTTTGTGCCAATTTGGTGAAGCATGTGGTACACGGCACCCAGAAGATGTTTCCCGAAAGGGATGCGGCTTCCTCTGGATAGTGCTTCGGCTAAAGGTTGGGTATTGGTTGTTGGGCCGGCGGCTCGTCCACAGAAAAAGTGTTTTTCGAGCCACATTAACAGGAAAGCAGTGTGCTCCCTGTTATCAACAGTACCGGTCTTCTGGTTCTCACTGAGAAAGCCCTTCCAGCCGCCGATTCCTCTTGTGTCCAGCCGATGTGACGGAACGGTCAAAAGTTGATAAGGCGCGTCAGGGGAGGATACATCTAAGCCAGTCAAGAGGACCACATCGGCCAGAGTGGGGGTCATAGGACCATGACCAAATAAAAATGCATTAAGGGCATCAGACCAGAAATAGGAAGCTGCCATCACCAGCGGCTCATTTTTCTCCATTTGCGACAGAGAAAGGTTGATGCATTGGCCGATTTTAAGCTCATCCCATGAAACACTCCTCGATGCGGCCACCCGTTGGTACCATTCCCTCCAACCAGGGGTTTCATTCGGCCAGGACCTAAAAGTACTTGCCCATTGATTCAAGTTCATATCAGACCGTTTGAAAGGTATCCGGTCAGTTTCCAAATCTATAAGAACCGCCGGATCTGGGTTTCCCATGGGACCAAGGCAAACGAGGCCGGGACTATCCGTGAGGTGAATGGTAATTCTATCTCTAACCGCCTAAAAAAGGAAAAGAGGGCATAGGGATATAAGGAGTAGATCTAAAAAAATATATTGCCGATAAGGAGAAGATTCGGTATTTACCTCCGGGATGAAGTTCTGAGTAATCGGCGTAGCCGCCGACGTTGGCGCAGATGATGGGGCTGTGAAGGGAATCGCCATCGGAATTTCTGATGAAGCCCTTGCGCCTGTTGAAGAAGTGACGACCGTCGCCACCTCCGTCGGAGGAGTTGTTCCTGCGGCATCGCGTGCTGGGGAGTTGCTGGAAGGAGTCGCCATTGAGGGGAAAGGGGGAGAAGTGATTGGAGCTGAAACTGGAAGACTTTGATGGCAAGATTGAAGAAAGAAGGAGGCGCGTGCGCTGGAAAGGAGATATGAGCTTGAAGATGAGTTGCGGTGAAATGGTATTTATAGGGTGCCTGAAAGAAGGGTAAAAATGGAATTTTCACCGCGCCGGCGCGTCAAGTTTTTCGGGGTAGTGGCCGTCGTGGGCGCCCGTTTCAAAAAAGTTGCAATGATCAGCCGGGAAACCGCGAAACCGAAGGATATTTTCACTGCGGCCGTTTCGGAGGAGGTTGTAAAGAATTTCGAAGTAAAGGACTATGTTTTACTCCGAAACTGGGGGGCATGTGTTGACGCCGGATTTCGTCATCAGAAGAATCGGCGTCAAAGAGAAAAGGAATCGGTCAAAAGGTGCTACAGTGTGGAATCGGTCAAGTGGCTTTTACTTCGCTTCAGGTTCCCAATCGGCAGCCCTTTGCTGATAAGAAATCGGCCGATCGGGAGGGAGGACTAAAATGGGCCTGTATGGGCTTGGTTAAGTGGAAAGATAAGGTGAGGTTCAGCCCACGAAGCGTAGGGTAGTTAGTTTAGCACGGATTGTGCTTGTAGATATTTGTTTTCTGTTTGAATTAGAGATAGAGTCCTAGTCGGTTAAGAAGATTATTTGTACGGGGCTATAAATAGCTACCTTTGTAAATCTGTAAACACAACAATCAATCAATACAACAAGTTACTTTATTCTTCGTACTACTTTCAATCAGGCGATTTCGCCATTGTTTTTTCTTCTCACGAGTTCGTGCGGGTTGGCAGGGCTGCATCATCTTGATCTCCGGCCGATTCTGTAAGTTCCGATTATCGAGTAATATCTAAGCTTTAACTTCCGGCGTATCGCTGTTGTTTCGTTTAGATTTATTCACCAGTTATCGATATCAACTAGATTCATAGGTTTTTACCTGTTTTTCTAGCTTTTATCACCAGTTATCCCGCTAGAAATCGGTAGTATCGGCTTTCATTACCTTCTGTTGCTAGGTCTATCCGTTGCCGATTAGATCTTTTTCTAGCGTTGTTACTGCATACCTTGTATCTATTACTTCGATATTTTTCTATCTACAAGGTTACAGGGATCGTGCTGTCTAGTAGCCGATTTCTCCACTACAGTAAATCGGCCGATCTGCCGATAAGCATTCCCGATCGGAAACTTAGCCGATCGTAGTTACTGAATTTGACACGTGTTTTTCCTTGCCAATCAACAGGTCAGATTGGCTGGCACGCCGCGCGAACCGCACCAGGGCATTCACCCGAACAGGAGTTAAGCAGATTCTCCCGGGTCGTGTGTCGGCCGCTGGACCGATTTCTAGCGCCAACAATTGCAATGTGCATAATAGAGTTGGGGTTGAGGTGAACCAACTCTAGCTTGTAATACTCCAAGAGCCCACAGAAAAAATCTAAAGACGGTAATGCTAATCTGCGTTCAATGAAGTGGGTGAAGATTACCGTTTCATGGGTGTAGTTCTCCATTGGCCAGGGGTTGCCATAGGCAGCCCTCCAGTTGATGAAGTCTTGGTCTTGGAGAAGATGGCTGCTACCAGTATCATAATGTATGCCTCCTTCAGCACGAACTTCTTCCAAGCGCACGCAGGCAATCTTGTCGTACTTGGGAGCCGGCAGCTGGATTTCCTTCATCTTCTCTGCTTTCCTCTTCTTGCTTTCCGTCGCCTTGCTAGACGTCACTTTTTTCCCATTCGTGCTACCACGAGGGTCTTCTTGTGCATGCGCTCGGGGGATAAGTGGTGGGGGGTGGCAACACTCGAGATCAAGGATCGGGCAGCGGCAGCGCTAGGGCTACAGTGTGGAAGATAAAAGAGCAAATGGCTCGAGTGAAATGGAAGGGATAATTTCCTCAATTATTTATAACCACAACACAGTTAAAACAGTGGCGAGATTAACGGGAATATTCCATTTTTTAAAATGCCTGAAGATTCATCCTAGCA
>NW_014576781.1:0-6443 GCF_000263155.2 Setaria italica
ATCGACACAAAATGCTACTGACTTTTAAAAAAAATATATATATGCAAAATTTTATGTACAGGAATGGCAGAAGAACCAAAAGGAGACCCACCTAGCAATACTTATACAAAAATTACTCAGTCAATCTTCCAATACAACAGACATTTTTTACAAGATGAGGTCGTCTAACCCCATTTCCATTCCAGAAAACGGAAATTTCAGATGTTTGTTACATGCACACCAGATTGAGGAAGAGGAAGTTTCTAAGCTGATTCAAGCTGGACAATCTACAGCCTTTTCATCCTAGGGTTCCCAGGAGCAAAAGAGAAGACCAAGTGCTGAAAACAGATGACCTACTCTTTTTTACACACCACAACCGCAAGTTTGCAACAGAGCTAATATAAGGAAGCGAAAAGGAACTAATCCACGACCTCCTTTTTCCACGTGTTGCTTTTCTCTATTTTTTTTTGAGTGAAACAGGAGGGGTGTGCCCCTAATGGTTATATATTACTTAAAGGTCAGGAAAAGTTGTAACAAGATACAGGGCTAAGGTATGAAAAGGAAGATGACAATTACAAAAAAGAAGATTAGAAAGCAGGCACCATACTACACGATTTGTAACCAAACCTCCATTAGGGGGAGCAGGGACTGTTTCGCTCGATGTAGAAGCATTTTGAACTTGTCAGTGAATTTCCTTTTACATTGCTGGACTGTCGGGTCAATGTCGCTGAACATCCAATCGTTTCTTATTTTCCAAATACTTCAGGTCATAAGGATTATTATTTCCATGGAGAACGGAAGCGCTAGTCTGTTCTTGATCTGCCTGATAATTTGAAGAGCCGTTCTTGTTGAGGTGTAGGATATGCCAATTGAGTTCCAGCAAGATTTAGCAGAATTACATCTGAAGAAGACGTGTAGCATCCATTCAATCTTCTGTAGAATGCATAGTTCACATGTGTATGAGTCGAGTTCCATTTGCTTTCTTCTTAGGAGGTCCTTGGTACTCAATCTGTCCTTGAGTAGCAACTAGAAAAACACTTTATGCTTGACTTGGCATCTAGAGGACCATAGCCATGAGAAGACAGATGCACATTCATGTGCCCGATCATTGCAGTGTTTCCTGTATTTATCAACCTGATTGATTACCCCTTTATGTAATTTCAACGTTCCCGCATAGAAACTGTTGATGAGGAAAACACCGAGTTGACCATTTCTAGCTTGCCACCTTGACTTAGAACATTGAGGTATTGTTTAGTCTCTTTTCAATCTTTTGCATCAGAGGCATAAAGTCCTCCACATTTGGCTTGATAGTTCCTAAAGGCAATCCCAAATAGGTGAAGGGAAGTGAGCCTTTTTGACAATCGAATGTTGTAGCAAGATGCTTAAGAGTCTGATCAGTGATGTTCAGGGGGAGCATTACTGACTTATATTAGTTCACTTTAAGTCCTGTGGATGCTGCAAAGGTATTGAAAAGTTCCTTGAGGTGTAGTAGTTGGTTTGGGCATGCTTCCATGATCAACAAAGTATCATCTGCATATTGAATGATAGGAAAGTTTTCACCAGCCCTCTCTGGTATGGCCAGTTTCAGATATCCCATGTCTTTGGCATGATTGATGATTGTCTGAAGAAGGTCTGCCGCAAGAACGAAGAGGAGAGGTGAGAGAGGGTCACCCTGTCGTACACCTCTTTTGCAATGAAACACCTTGCCTGGGGTACCATTTAAAAGCACTGAGGATGTTCTAGATCCTACGATGTCCTGTATCCATTTGAGCCATCTATCCCCAAATCCTTTATGCTTCAAAATCTGGAAGATAGCCTGATGTTCAATTTTGTCAAAGGCTTTTTCGAAATCCAGTTTCAGAATCACTAGCTCCCTCTTGGATGCTTTGCATATATGTAGATATTCAAAGACCCATGCTAGACAGTTGTGTATAGATCTGGTTTTGATGAAACCATATTGGTTTGTGTGAATTAACCTTAAGATGACTTGCTGCAGCCTGTCAGCCAAGATTTTAGTCAGTAATTTGATTGTGGAGTTGAGTAAGGATATGGGCCTAAAATCACTGGCTGAGACCGGGACTGGCTGAGACCGGGTGGTCATTTTTGGGGATAAGTGTGATATAAGAAGTGTTGATGCTTCTGAGGCATATGTTCCCTTCATAGAACTCATCACACAACTTGTAGAAGTCTTGACAAATCAGCCTCCAACATTTTTTGATGAATTCACCATTGAAGCCATCTGGCACCGGAATGAAGTGTTCATGCTCCAGCCAATAATTATCAAACCTGAATATTTTGGGCTTGGGTACTTTGGTGCAAGTCGTTATAATGCAGGGACCATGATCTGAGATATCTCTTGACAGTCCTGATGCATATGTGCTGGGGAATGCAGTTGTCTAGGAGTTCGATGTGAAAAACCAGTCCAATCTTTCTAATAGGGGATTGTGTTGTTTATTTGTCCAAGTGTATTTACAACCCTTTAGTGGCAATTCCACCAATCTTAATCTGCTGATAGCAGCATTGAAGGCTAGCATTTCCAGGATATTTCCTCCTGGCTTATTCCTATCATCCGGCTTTCTTATTAAGTTGAAATCTCCAACAATCATCCAATATTCATCATCTAGCATGTCTATGTTATGGAACCAGTCAAGAAAGGCAAACTTCCCTTCTGATGTGCATGGGGCATATATGTTTGTTAGTATCCATTCCTCCCCTGATAGTTTGCATGTGAGCCTGACCGAGTGTGCAAAACTATTTTGAAATTCCAAAGAGCCCTCAAATTTGGCATTGTTCTAGATAATTAGACTTCCACCTGAATTTCCAACTGACGGTAGGAAGACAAATTCTTGCATATGTGGTAGGCAAAAAAAATTTATATAAGCCAGATCAAAGAATTCCCTCTTGGTTTCTTGGAGGCATAGATATCACATTTAGACTCGGTGCTTTTACTTCGCACCGCTTCCCATTTTTTTTCTGACTTTATCCCTCTGATATTCCAGGACAGGATTGTCAAGGTTCTGCTATGTGTGTCTGGGTTCATGGTGGAGACTTAAGTTGTTTCCCACCTATCGGGGGGAAATATTAACGACTTCCTTATATTCTTTAAACAACGGTCATAAGGGCTTGGGCCCACCTCCATCAGCAGTGACCTCCGCCGACCCCCAGGTCACAGGGTCGGACGCGCCCGACCCCCCGAGGCTGCTCCTCATCCTAGCCGAGAGAGTTCCGTCTCGCCCGACCCCTCGCAGCAGGTCTCCGCCTCGCCCGACCCCGGGCGCAAGGGGTCGGATGTGTCTGGACCCACAGGACAGAGCTTCACCTTGCCCAAGGACGTGCTCGGACCAGCGGACGAGGGCGCAGATCTTGTGGGCCCCTACCGATCTGGCCATAAATGCAACCGATGGGGCGCGCGTGTCCGGAATACGGCTCTGACACACGGAGAGGCGCCCGCGTTCCTCGACGTGACCTGCCGGAGTATTTGGGCGGCCCACTGCTGCCACGACCACACAGGGCTACAGCTGCACCATCCTAACCTTCCCCTGTGACATTCGCCATAGGGCACTCGTCGCCTATGCCGCAGGCGTGCCGCCCGGTTTCCCGCTCGGCCTGGCGACAGGGGCATGTTAGCCGCGCCCCCCGGTCAGCACGTGCGGCTACAGTGGTCGCACGTCATCCGCGACATGCACAGCTGCGGTGGCAGGTCATCATCATCAACTCGCACAGCTACAGTGATCGGTCGCCACGCACATCTTGCGTGCTCGGCTGCAGTGGCCGACCACTGGGTCATCAACGGGACCCAACGACTACCACCCCTTCTAGGTGGCTATGCTGACAAGACACAGAGACCAAGGAGGATAGGTGACGTCCCCGGTGGCTCAGCCCATCTCCCTGTACTTTATCTCCCAGACTTTGTCTTTTTACCTCCCCTAACTCCCGGCTCGATTGTAACTCTTGTGCCCTTCTTACGCTATAAAAGGAGGACCAGGGGGCCCGAGAAAGGGACGGCTCTCGAGCAAACCGAACGACCCCCACTCACAACCCTTCCCACGAACAATTCTTACTAGGACAACCTGAGTGCTTGAATCCCCCATTTTTACTTCTTATTCTTGGGCTTCTTCTTGCTTCGGTTTCCACCAGAGGAGTTGCATTCTTGAATTTTCCCTTTGCTGGATTAGGGGGGAATTGCTACTGCCTGCTCCATTACTACCCGAAGAAGATAGGCACTGTACTTCCGAATTTGGAGGACAAGCAGGTGGTAGAACAAAGGACAACATTGAGGGCGAGTTAGTGCATGAAAGCAAGAATCTCCAGGCCTATGATGCTAAGAAGTTTTTGGCCCAATCAAATTGGGACGGGGATAAGAGCATCAAAATAAAGAAGGCTGCCCAATTAGTGGGAATGTCAATCACCTAGGCTGCTTGTCCTGTTAGGGAGAAGTGTCTTGCCCAGAGCCTGTAGACATCTGCTGGTGCTTTGTATGAGCCCTGCACCTTGTGCTTTCTGACATCCATCCTTGATCAGCTTGTGAAAGATTGTCAAAGTCTGTTAGAACCATGTTGATGTTTAGCTGGTGGTTTGTTGGAGGGGCAGAGCTGTTGCTGTGTTGCTGTAGTGCTGGCTGGGGTATAGGTAGGTAGAGAGCATTGTTGGGAATCTCTTCTATATTCCAAGGCTGCACTTGAAGGGGATGATTTACCCCATCATTGTTCTGAGCTAGTTGTAGTCCTGGAACCTGATTATCCTGGCCCAGGAGCTCATCCTCATTATGATTGTCTTGTTCTAATCCTGGTGGATGATTGCCATCCTGCAGACCCTCTTGAGCTTGGGTATTCTGTGCACCTAGGGGCCCATGGGCCTTTTGTCCCACACTAGCTTCAGAGTCCTTGGAGTTTACTGAGTTGACAGATGTAAAAGAGGATTGGGTGGCCCATGGAGCAGAAAGGCTAAGCTCCAGGTCCAAAACTTCTTGCGGTGCCTCGTTGTTGTCTTCCTCCATAGGTTGTAGTTCATCACTGGGGTTCTACTACACCTGCTCTTGGACTTCCTCCATGGGGTTTTCATTAAGGTCAGGAATAGGCTCTAGGGCTTGGTTATGCTGTTACTGCTGTTGCTGATGTTGTGGTTGTGTTGGACCAATCCCTAGGAAGATGAAGTTTTCCTCAAATCCTGGAGGAGGGATATCCTCATCTTGAAGCTCGCCTCCTAACAGATTCTGCTCCATAATTTCTACTTGGACCATGATGGAAACTCCCTCAAAATCATCTCCCTCCAACAACACCAGGTAGTGGGGGATATCCTCTAGATCAGTTACTCTTGCTTTTACAACAACTTGGGCCAGGACACTATCCTTTTGCTAGCAGATTAACCTCCCAAAATACCTAATTGTGTCCCTAATTTCCTCCACAGTACGAGTATCTACTGGGTATCTATGACGACCGGCCCCAAATCTTCCAAGTTAATCTTCATCCGAGCCCCTGATCACCTGTCGAGTTTTCCGCGCCTCAGTGTTCAACCTTCCGACCGGTCCCGACCCCTGAGACCCGACCCCTTCCCGCTTTGCTCCGGTTCTGACCCCGCCAAACCCAGCTCACCGTCGGATCCTTCTAAGTCCTCCCAAAACGTCCGTTCTATCTGACCGGTGGACCCGCGAGATCTTTTTCCCCCCAGATCTTTCGCGATAGGCGCACTCGAGCTGCATGCCCGCTTCAGAGTCTTCCCGCCGCGTGGCTCATCTTCTCCGACGCCGCCGCTCAGCCTCGCCTCTGGCCCGCGACCGAATAGATTCTCGCGCCCCCTTCCCCAATGGCAGCGGAAGCCCCTCTGCGACCTTTCTGCAACGCCTCGCCTCCGGCGCCCATCATCACATCGCCAGATCCCGGCCGCAGAGCCCGATGTCGCCCGTCTTTTCCGTCACTTCGAACACAGTCGCGCCGCCTGGTCTTCGCTACTCGACGATCCCTCCTCCGCCAACCCTGGCCACGGCCGCGACAGCTTCTTTCCCCGCCCTGTCAGAAGCCGCCCGACAATCTATTGCTCCACGCTCGCCCGCGGCTGCCTGTCTCCTCACCTGTGCGCCCTCGATTCTAGCGCCGTTAACCCGGTCACTTCCATCAGATCTACCGCACGACGATGCCCGCCTCCGCCAAATCTCAACCACCAGCATATCCGCTCCTGCCGCCCTGACGCCAGAGCCAAATGACCGCTAGCGTCATCCCCGAAGTCCTGCACCACCGCCCTTGTCGCTCAATCGCCGCCCAGGCAGAGCACTCCATTGCTTCTTCCCCGGCCTTCGCGCCGCTCCCGTTCTCTCTACCGCGCCGCTTCCTTTCTCCCTTCCCGGCCGCTATAAAAGAGAATGCGCGATCCCCACCGGAGTTCCCTCCGCCATTGCTGCCTTCCGCCATTTCTCTTGCTCCCTGCTCAAGCTCCTAGCGCCACCCGCTAAGTTCTTGAGGAACTCTCCT
>NW_014576781.1:6623-9404 GCF_000263155.2 Setaria italica
CTGCCGGACCTCGCCGCTGTTCAAAGCCTTAGCCCCTCCACCCAAGTCTGTTTCTTCCCGACCCCAAGCTTTCCTTGTAGGAAGAAGGTAAGCTGCCGACCCCAGTCTGCTTTGCCCGACCCCTCTTATCCGCCCGACCCCGGTTCCGTCTCGCCCGACCCTATCTGTTCCGCCGACCCCTATCCGCCTCGCCCGAGGGCTCGGCTGTGATCTTTTCTTCAACCGAGGGTGTATGTGCAAAACTTAGGAACCCTTCAGCGCTTGCGTCTGAGGATCCCTAGTATATCACATCCTCTAGTTTAAGGATCAGATCATAAGTTCCTTTCCAACCCTTACCTTCTGATCTCCACCAGCTCCCTTGAACCTCCCCACCCTCCTGCTCCTTGTCGCGAGTCTCTAGGCTCAGACTTGCAAGTGTTGCTGTTGAAATAACTGTCTATGCTAACCAATACATTGCATTCGTGTAGAGCTGCGCCTCACCGACGGCTTCTACGAGCTGCACCCGGCGCCAGAAGACGACGGTGTAGCTGAGCTCCTGCCCCCAGAAGCTGAAGTCGCCCCCGAAGTCGAGCAGTTCTCTTCCCCCTTGCTCGAAGGCAAGCCCCGGTTGCATGAAAACCCTGTGTTGTTTTACCCGACTTGCGTATGCCTTCTGTAACATGCTTGTGCATTTACGTATAGGAGTTGTTTTGAAACCCTAGATGCATATCTTAGCTCCCATGATCTGAACACTAGCTGTTGGACCGAGTAGCTGCTTGCTTAACTAGGAGACGGTAAAAGCCGAGTGATTCCCTGTCACTCGCGAGTTGTAGGAGTTGGATGTCTACCTTTCCGTTACAACTGTAAGGACGATGGACGGGGCAGGGTTTGGGTAACTCTTTGGTGGTCGGATGATCGCCCCGTCTGTCTATGAAAACTTGCTAAGGCCCAACAGTGGTGGTGTTCGTGATCAAGTGTTTGAAGGTACTAACCTCATACTTAGTATGGGATGAGGAAGCCTAGTACCGGATTGAACCTAAACGTGAGCGGTCGCCCCATTGTTCTTGGAACGGAGTTTCCCCTGCTGGTTGTGGCACGTGGTGGCAAGCGTAGTCACAGAACGGCAGAGGCCGGGTCTGTGAAACCTTGCACCAAAGGAAATGGGCCCGACACGGGTTAGGGGATTGATGGGGAAGGCCGACACAGGAAGCGACCTCTGGGTGCGCGGATGTCGTGAGGTTAGGTTCACCATGCATGGTTAAAGAACTCGAATCGATTCGTCTGCCTCTCACAGTTTGAGACTGCTTGATCGCTATGTCACCCTGAGTAAATGAGGAATCTGATGATGACATGGTTTTGTTGATATATATGCATACCTTGTTTTGGGTTCTATGATTGCTTAGAATAGGTTGCAAAACCTAGAACGGTTAATGAACTAGAACCAGAGCTAAAACTTGGAAATAGGGTTTTGCTTAGTGCTTTTGGCAAACAAACCCCTCAGCCATAAAGCCTTGCATGACTAGAAGTGTGGAGTAGCCTTACTCCGGTCGGTTAAGTCTTGTTGAGCTTAGTAGCTCAGCCTTGTTGTGGCTCCTGTTTTTCAGGTGTTGTTGCTGCTCCCGACCCTTCTCCTGCTGGCACTTGGCCGCCCCAGCTCCCTCCGGGTTGGACGGTCGAGTGGGATCCCTCCTCGGACGGCGAGGAGAGGGATTAGTGATGTTCCGACTGGCCCCGCTAGGGATGTCCGACCCCGACGTTGCTTCCGCTAGTGGTTTTACTTTCCGTTGCTTCTGAAAACCTTGTAAACTCTGATGTTTATTTCGTAATCAAACTAAGTGGTTAAGTTGTTAACTCGGTGGACTCGTTGTACTCTCTGGAACCGCTCACCTTCGTGTGGGTCTGCTAAAATGGTCCTGTTTAAGTGGTTAAATCGGAGGAAATCCGACGGCACTTCGTGTTTACTCGGCTTAGGCATGAGCGTCGCGTATCAGGTGGCTAAATCATGTTTAACCAAGTAGATCCGAAGTGGATCCGCCATAGTATCCAACGAGTATTAACCAACATTCTCTATTGAACTGGACTCTTCTAGCATTAGGGCCTCTATTGTGTTGCACCACGTCAATGTTGAACCCCTGAAACTGGTGAGGGCTGTCCTGCACAAGGGCATCTCTATCTGTGACTCGATTCATCCTAACAAAAGCTTGTGCCCTATGAAAGGGACTTTTCTGAATGTCCATCACTCTCAACTCAGAATGCCCCTCCAATAGCCCAAGGATAATGTCTCTGTCTTCAGTGTATGGAATCTCACTGTGGGGAGAGTTGGGGATGGTGACGATCGCCAAGTCCTCATTGGTCGGCGCTACCCTTGGAATGACCACCCGGGTGTATTTTGGCCTTCCTTGGACCAGCACCCTAGCAAAGCCTGGGAGCATGATCGGCTCAGGGTCCACATTGAGGAAGGCCATGGCTTCTTGCTGGGGATTCATGACTCTGGTGTCGCTTTCTACAGTGGAGCGGAGGTTCCTTTGCACAGTTGGGGGTGGAGTCAGAAGGGGCGAGGTAGCCGAAGGGGTGGTGACTGTTGGAGTTCTGAGAACTGCTTCCCTGGGTGTCTTTGGAGAAAGGGAAGTTTGTGGGCCTTGGTTGATGGGCCTGGACGGCTTCGATGCCTCTTTTCTGAACCATCGAAGCCCCGCGTCAGGAGACCATGCGGTGGTTGGAATAAGTGAGAGAAGTTACAGTTGGGGGGTGAGTTACACTACGCCGTAAACTTTTGGAGACCGTGAAAAGTAGCGTATCCCC
>NW_014576781.1:10465-15228 GCF_000263155.2 Setaria italica
AGTGGCCCATTGCTAGGAGGCTATGGACATCGGGACCGGAGTGGTCACTGGCAGAGAGGGAGCCCGCGCTCACTCTCAGCTCTCAAGCTAACGTCCCCCCCACTCGCTTGCTTTTCTCTATTAAAGTATATTTGGTACGTAGTTTAGATATATGTATCGTAGACTACTATATGTACCAAGAGAGTGTCTTCCTCTCAAGTCTTTGTACTCTATGTTACCGGCTAAGAGGCTAAATGCAATATAATCTTCATGACATCCTTCTTGTTAGATGGTTTTGTCATGTTTCTGATTGCATCTACTTTGATGGGGTTGGCCTCGATGCCTCGCTGGCTAACCATGAAGCCCAGGAGCTTGCCAGACGAGACACTAAAGACACACTTGTCGGGGTTAAGTTTCCAGTGGTAGGTCCGGAGGCTGTTGAAGGTCTCCTCGAGATTGGCTATGAAGCTTTCCTCGTCCGTTGTCTTGCTAACCACATCATCGACGTAAGCCTCAACGTTCCAGTGTAGCTGTGTTGCGAGGCAACCCTGGATTGCCTTCTTGTAGGTGGTACCAGCGTTTTTCAACCCAAAGGTCATGGTATTGTAGCAGTAGATGCCGAAGGGCATTATGAACGCCGTCTTGTCTTGGTCAGCAGGATCAAGGGCAATCTGGTGATAGCCCAAGTAGCAGTCAAGGAAGCAGAGGAGGATGCTCCCCACCATGGAGTCCATGACTTGGTCCATGCGCGGAAGAGGGAAGAGGTCCTTAGGGCAGTGCTTGTTCAGGTCGGTATAATCAATGCACATTCTCCATTCACCGGTTTTCTTTCTTACAAGGACTAGGTTTGCTAACCAGTTGGGATGCTTACATTCACGGATGAATCTGGCAGCTAGGAGCTTATTTAATTCTACCCTAATGGCCTCCTTGCTATCTTGGGCGAAGCGATGAAGTTTTTGCTTGACCGGCCGCGCAGTCTTGCTCAAGTCCAAGAGTGCGCAGCCAGCTCCTTGGGACACCGGGCATATGAGATGGTTTCCACGTGAATATGTCCGAGTTGTCCCGAAGGAAACTGGTGAGCGTGAGTTCTTATTTCTCCGAGAGGTCAGCCCCTATGAGGGCCGTCTTGGTCGAAAATTCAAGGCTGAGGCAAATCTTCTTGACCCTAGGGTTAGGCTGCAGCGCTGTGGAAGTCGGCTCCTTCTCAGGGATAGTTAGCTGGTCTTTGCTCATTTTCTGGGCCTCAGCTACCATGGCGGTGGCCTTAGCTGATAACTCCAGGGCTTCTACGAGCTGAACTGCCTCGGTGTCACATCTGTATGATGTCTCCACATCGCCATAAATGAAGAGGACTCCGTTTGGGGCCGGCATCTTGAGGACAAGGTAGGTGTGGTGTGGAATTGCCATAAACCTTGCCAGCATAGGCCTACCAAGGATGGCATAGGAGGTCTTGAAGTTGGCCACGTCGAACGTGAGGTGCTCCGTACGGTAGTTGGCCTGTGTGCCAGAAGTGACTGGAAAAATAACTCGGCCAATGGGGTAAGATCCTTTGCCAGGGATGATGCCGTAGAAGGGCTCTTCGTAGGGCTGGAGCCGCTCAAAATCGAAGTCCATGCGTTTCAAGGTCTCTGTGAAGATGATGTTTAGGCCACTGCCACCGCAATCAACACCTTGGGGAGTAGGGCCCGGTCTATGGTCGGGCAAACCACTAGCAGGTAGGACCTGGGATCTGGAATGTAGACCCAATGATCTTGCCTGGAAAAAGTTATGGACTATTCTGACCAGCGCAGATACTGGACTGGCTGTACAGAGACAAGTGCACCTCTCGCTAGCGTAGCTTCTTCTTGCGGTTACTGCAAAAAGTGTTGCAGCCACCCACGATAATGTTGACTTGGCACTCCAGCCGTTGGAAGTCCCCATTCTGGTCAGCGCTGGGCCGCTGGGTGTCTTGATGTCGCTGGTCATGGCGATCTTCTCTGTTTTGGTTGTCACGGTTGTCGTGCCTGCTGTTGTTGCGGTCGTTGTGGTCATCGTGGCTGTCATGGTGCTGACCGTTGCGGTCATCATGGTTCTCGTTGTTACAATTGGCATGGTCGTCTTGGTGACGGTCGTCATCACGGCTACGATACTCACGCTAGTTGTTGTCCTGGCAATAGTCATTGCAGCGTGGTCGCTTGTACTCCACCGGGAGCCGAGCTTTTCCTTTAGAACTATGCAGTCCTGGAGAGTGTGACGTGCATCCTTGTGGAAAGGGCACGGAGCGCTGAGGGTTCCATCAAATTCTTCCCGGTTAAACATGATCTATCTGGTCGGGGCGCCTTCAGCAGCGTAGACCTCTGGGGCCTTCTTTCGAAGTTGGGGCACCGGGCGTGCTCGGGGTTCGTCGTGGATTGGTTGATTGTAGTCGTTGGTCAGGCAATGTTTAATGTTTTGGAACTGAACTTTTGCCGCTTCTTCAATGTCAACTTGTCTGTTGACAACTTCCATCTTCTGCTCGACCGTCTTTGGGGCAGCCTCATACAACTTCTCAAACATGGGACGGTTCATCAAACCAGAGCGAAAATACCAGATGATGTCACGATCTTCAATGCCAGCCAACCTATTGCGATTCTCAAAGAAACGATTGGCATATTCTCGAATAGTTTCGCCTATCCTTTGGCGGACTTGCCCAAGTTTTTCCCTTTTACCAGGTCAGCTGTAGGTGGCCTGGTAGTTCTAGGTGAAAGCCCTAGCGAGCTGACCCCAACTGTCGAGGTTGTTTGGAGGTAGATTCTCTAACCATAGGAGTGGTGCAGGTCTCATCACCATCAGGAAGTAGGCGGCCATCTGGTTATAGGTGCCATTGGTAGCTCTCACCGTAGTATTATATGTCTTGAGCCAGATGGTGGGGTCGGAGTGACCATCATATTTTTCATTGATGGCTGGCTTGAATGTGGCCGGCCAATCAACAGCTTTGAGGCGCAGGGTAAAAGCAGTGAAGCTGTCGATCGTCGTATCATCGTCGTAATCATCGTTAAGATAGTACTTGGCACGAGGAGCCCTGCCACATCTGCCGTAGTTGCGCCTAGGCGGATAGTAGGCGTCCTCGGGAGCATCATACATGTAGTCATAGTCACACTTGGGTAGGTTCTAGGCATGTTCTGGGGCGTCGTGCACGCGGTCGTAGTCGGCGCGGCAGCGCATCTCTTCTTCCTGTCGGCGGCGGTCTTCGAGCTCTACGTCGTGGTTGAGCATAGGAGCGCCATAGTCATGATCGTACTCGGCACGGCGGTGGAGCTCATACTCATCGCGCTCATTGTGGCGGTTATTGTGGTCAGCGCAGATGTCATGGTTCTGATGAAGATCACGTAACGCATCGCGAAGATCGCATTGTCATTCTAGTCGGCCACCATTGTCAGCTCCGCCTCTCCTACTATGACGGCGGTTGTCATTGTTGTCGCACTGACGGTCGTTGTTCATGTTGTTGTTGACGAGTTGGTTGGCGTTGACGTTTATGGGTAGGTTGGGTGGTTGGACAGCGTTTTGCTCCACCTCCTCTTCCCGGATTGGCTCCAGCTGACCACCTGCACGGTCGCCGCGGCGGTGGTCGGATCTACTATGCCCAGACCGGCTTCGAGAGTGCGTGGAAGATGTGGACTGAGAATGTGCGAGCCGGTTGTTGATCTGCTTCTCGATATGAGCGTTGGTGACTTGGAGTCGTGCCTGAATCCATCGCATTTGTTCTGAATCTGCAAAATTTTCCAACTCAGAAAAGCCAGCCTTTAGGTTGGCCTAGGGTGTGGCGAGGATGTTGTGGCTGGCCTGCTCGAGGTCAGCTAGTACATTGCGGGCGTGTACAAGGCGCCTACGCTTGTCCTGAGCACCACCTTGGTCAGGATTGCCGTGGTCGTAGCGTGGCTGCTGGCGTTGGTCCCCTGCTGCGTCTGCGTTAGCAACAGGTTGTTGTTGGGCATCAGCTTGCTCCTGTTGTTGCCGAGCTACACAGTTCTGGTTCCTAGCGATACGGCCTTCTTCTTGAGATTCTGTTTCGCCATCCAGAGGTGGCTCGTCAATGGAGACTATGAAAGCTTCATGATCTGGCGTAGAAGAGTTGCTTTCATCGTCACTTCCATAAGGATTTGGTGTCACGATGATGCGGGGCACCTGGAACTCGCCACATGTGTCATAAAATTATTTGGAAACACTTGCTTACATGCTGCAACAATATCATCCAATCGCATGTCAATTGCAGAAAGGTGTGCTTTGTTTTGACAAAACAAAAAAACGTACGGATATGGATTATATAAAAGAAATAGTGAAATTTACTTTGCGGCTCAACAAAACAGCCAAGGAAATGAACACTTTCCTTGACGGCTCATACAAAATAGCCACAGGCACGAATACTTTCCTTGGCTACTCAATACAATAGCCAATAAAATGCACAAAATCCTTGGCAGCTCAAGAAAAAGAGCCAAGGAAATCTACACTTTCCTTGGCCAAAAAAGTACTATATACCTTGGTGGCTTTAATTCGGCTGCCAAGAAAATTGCTAGTCCCCAAGGCAATTCCAGTTTGGTCCGGTGCATATACTCATCATCACTTGTGAGATTCAAATATTAGCACAAAACTGAGACATCAAAATTTTGAACCATTGGAACCATGTGAAATTCATCCTTTTTCCTCAAATAAACGAGAAGGCTTTGGGAAAACTAAGCAACACTTGGGTAATTTTTTGGCTAGCTCAAACATCCAATTTGAGCCAGAGAACTAATAATTGCACCATAGGAGTGTTGGCGCTAGAAATC
>NW_014576782.1:0-13873 GCF_000263155.2 Setaria italica
CCTTTGCAAGTTACACTTGCTGAATGTGTACATTAGGAACATGCAAGGCTTGATTGAGAGGTACAAGACTGCCTATGGAGAAATGAAAGGTGAAAGTAGCAGAAAGATGAAACCTCAGGTCAGAGACTAGGAGTGTAGATCAAGTTATGTAGCTCCATGCATAGGAAGGACTTTCTCTGAAACCTTGTAGGTATGATTAGTGAGGCAACTTTTGCTGAGCACGAATGTGTCTGTCATCTGTTTCATCAGTGGTGCTAACAAAGTTTCATATGGCATGATTGTTTCAATTCTGAAGTGCACATATTGGTAACAGACAATATGCGGAGTTTAATTACTGTACTAAATGGTGATGTTCTTTGTTATTGCAGGCAATACCTCAAGAGGTACTTGCGCTAACACATGAAATTGAATTACTTCGGAAGGACTTAAGGTAAATGAGCTGTGTTACATGTATATCATAAAACAACATAAAGAACGCTGTCTCTGTAAGAGAAATAACAGACTTGTCATAGTAAAACTAATGATCATGCATTCATGTTGCTCTTGAAACAATGATACATAATGCAACATTAGAAAAGGAAACTGAAACTAAGATAATGCGCCTGCAATATAATAACGTAATAACAGGAGCTAATGGGATGTGTTACATACCAAGAATCCGTAAAAGGTTTTGCTAGAAAATGCATAGTTTTTAGGGTTTGGTGAACAATTGTTGAGTATGAGAGATTGATGAGAAAATTTGAGCACATCAATGCAGGTACATGTATGGAGAGAGTGATACATGAGTCTTGATGAGCTCTACGCCCTCGAAAGAAACCTTGAAATATGGGTACAAAACATTTGTTCCCAAAAGGTAAGGTTTATGCACTTTTCAGTACAGAAGGAAATTTTCTGTAAAAGGTAGTTGCAAAGTTGCAATATACTGGCTTTATATGGTTAGCAGATGCAGATCTTGTCTACGGAGATTGAGATGCTGAGGAACAAGGTTGGGTCAGCGTGTACATTTTTAGTTCCTGTAACAAACTCGAGCTTACATATACACCAATGTTTTGCAGGAAGGCATATTGCAGGCTGCCAATGATACGCTTCAGGAGAGGGTACTTCTAAACTCTAATGTTCCAGCACCCAAAAAAAAAATCACTGTTTGGAAGATCAATGTACCTGATATGGGATTTAGTTCAAGATTGTGCACGGATTTAGGGATCATCCAGACGAGTTAGCGAGCTAATCTTTTTAAACTTGTATAAAGGGCAACCTATATTTCTGCTACTTTGCAATTGGACCAATATATCTTTCTTATCTTCAAAGCCCCTCTCAACCCAACTGTTAGAGTATATTAGGCAACTCCGGATATGGTTAGTTTAGAATTGATTGTAATCCTGGGATAACCTTCCTTATCTCGAGGAAAGGCTACTTGCCCACCAAGTCATGTATTCCTATATAATCAGCCCAAGGGGCTCAAGCGATACATCCCACGCATTATACGCAATCTTACATGATATCACGAGTCTAGGTGCTAATCCTAGGCCTCCGACTTCTACTACCCTCGCGCTGCCCCCGGGGAGATCGATCTCCACCGGGGGCAGCGCCCTCTTAGGATGCGCGGTCGATCTATCTAATCTGTCACGCCGTTGTGGTCAACCAGCAGCGGAGGGACCTACCTCTTCCATCGTTGCCAGGGCCCGCCGCGAGCGCCGCCGTCTTCACCGCCCCTGTCATGCGTCTGGCCTTGCACCCCCATCTACTCCTCCAGGGCCGCCACCATTGCTGCCCTTGAGCACGATCTTGCTGCACTTGAGCGCGAGTGCGTGGCTGCGGAGAACCGTGGGGGCGCCGAGCCAACCACCGCACAACTGGGGGCGTCCGTGTGGCGGAACCGCCCAACTTAAGCTGGTTTAAGTGCGCCTAATCGCTGTCGGAACAGCAATTATCCGAAACGCACCTAAAACAGCATAAGTCCGGTAGTCCGTCGAGTGTCTCCAGGACTCCTCGAAGGATCCACGACGTGTCTCATAGCCATACATCAGGATAGTATCCGCGATGGGATAACATCAACAAACATTACATTTTTACATACATATAGAAGGTACGAGTTATTACAGAACATAGATTGAAGCAAACTTAGCGGTGCAGTGTTAGA
This sequence comes from Setaria italica, assembly GCF_000263155.2. Taxonomy (NCBI): domain Eukaryota; kingdom Viridiplantae; phylum Streptophyta; class Magnoliopsida; order Poales; family Poaceae; genus Setaria; species Setaria italica. The sequence continues at coordinate 2,141 of NW_014576782.1, forward strand.
CAGAGTTCTAAGATTTAAACATAAACAGTTCAGGAGAAGAGGTGCATGTAAAACTTCTTCTCTAGGGGTATTGTGAGACTCAGGACAATACCCTAGGACTTCGGGGTCTCCTCCTCTGTAGACTCCTGCGGAGCTTCTGAAAGATAGCCACAAGGGGAAAACCCTGAGTACGGGGTACTCAGCAAGTCTTACCCGACTAACCAATATAATAGTTTTCTTTGGAATGCATGCTAGCTTTTGGGTGAGTTTGGCTATCATAACTTTTGCCGAAAAGCTTACTATGGTTAATGCCTTAGTTTTATCTTTTAATTGGGTTAAGTTATTACCTAACCATTCTAAATGATAACAGAAAGTAAAAACAACCATATATGTTAAGTCATACATCAAGCATCAACCAAAGGTATAAATATATATTGCATGAATTGATACTACGATGCTCAACAGTGATCAAGTGCATTCATAACCGAGAACTGCGGTGATCTGGACCCATTTACATCCTGCAGGAGAGTACCCTGATCACCAGCTTTATACGACTGTCCAGGTCGTATCTAACAACCTCTCGATTAGCAAAATCAATGATTAGGAATACGACTACCCGGACCCAGGGATGCACCCCCACATGGGACCCCACGTCTGGCCCGATCACCATGTGAGTTTCAGGCTACACCCCTGCCAATCTCCAGCACGTCAAGCGCGGGTACGAAGTATTCCTGATCATAGAGTTTACTAACCTACTGGGCTTTACTGGTCCCATACCCAGTAAGTGATCAGATGCTTATCACTTGATCAAATGTTAAGACAACGAATCGGGCCTTAACCAAATTAATCTAGCAGACAGAACTACACCTCTAGTTTCTGTCCGCTTTCAACTTTCCAAGTTATCTTCCATAAGCAACATGTATGACTCAAAAGTTTTCCTTAAGGTTGGTAAACCAAGCATTTAAGCAACTAAGCATTTCTAGACTTGGGTTATCTTCTAAGGTTTGAACAAGTGGCAAAGATGTCCTTAAAACAAGGCATGATCATACACAAGAATAGGTTTCAAGCAACTCCTAGACTTAGTGCATACATAAAGCAAATAACCGATAATTAGACACATGAAATAACGACTTCAAAATAGATAGGTATAAATGCACCGGGGCTTGCCTTGTTCGTTTAAAAAGTTAGTATTCTCTGACGGGTTGGCTTCACAGGGGACTAATTCAAAAACTTCTTCGAACTCCGAAGGTCCTTCTGAAAATTCCGAATATTCTCCTTCTGGTGCTTCGGGATCTATAGCATAATACATGCAGGGGTTAGAAATGCAAAATTTTGAATAAAAGACTATACAACTTTCCTTCATGATAAAGTTGCAAGCCAACAAGGACCATACAACCTATCATGATAAAGTTGCAAGCCAACACACATAAACCCAAAAAGATTAACCCACAATTTTATTTTTCTTACTTAACCCCCTTAAGGCTTTTTCTTTTATTTTTAGAAAAAGTTATAATTATTTTCTAACTTGGAAACCTAATTTCCTATGAGTTAAGAATAATTTGTGATTAAGAAAATGTTATTCCTATTTTATACATTTTATAAATATTAAGTATTTATTTAATTACCTTAAAAGGAAGGCATTAAATAAATACCCGAATTTTTATCATTTTTCTAGGGTGTAAAAATTTTAATACATAAAGGAAAATAAAACAAGCCTAACAAAATTGGTTTCACTAATTTTGGACACTCCTAGAAATTTCTGTGATTTAAATGGTGTAAAACGGATTTAAACTAATTACTTTCCTAAAGGAAATCTAATTTTCCTGAAAATCACCCGGAAAAACTTTTCTTACTCAGCCTAACTCTACCCCCTCTCATGCGCACTGGGCCCCACGGCGCGGACCCACCTATCCCTATTCCTTTCTACCCGCCGGCCTCTTTCTCCTCTTACGGGCCCCGTGGGCCGTTTTCTTTTTCCTATTCACTTCCCGGTCTGACTTCGGCCCAACGGCCCATCCTTTCTTTTCTTCTTTTCTCGCGAGCGCGGCCTGCCAGCTGCTCTGGACCTCCGGCCTTTTTCTTTTTCCGGCTGACCGCCCCCGACTTCTTGGGCTGCTACTGCGTCGGCCCAAAGACGCCCGTACCCCGGCCTCCTTCACTCCCCGTCTCTCTGACGCGCGGGCCTGCTGCTCCAGGCGCTTCTTCCTCCTCCCGCCAAAACGCGCGCGCAACAGGGGGCGGCGCGACTCGCCGGCCGGCGCCCCACCGGCGGCGAAGCTGGGTCAGGACAGCACCTCTACACCTTCATACACCCGTGCGCGGCAACAGCTCCTCGGGAGACGGCCGGAGCCATTCCCTCCACGGCGGCGGGCGGCGACACCTTCGGCCGGTCGTGACTACTCACGACGACGGCACAACCTACTCAAACAACTACCCTTACACCATCCTAGGACCCTAAGGACTTGCCTACGACTACTTAAGAAGGAAGGGGAGTAACGCAAGGTAGGGCTCACCGTGAGCGGGCGGCGCGGCGATGGCGGACAGAAGCGGCGGCGGTTCAAGGCGTGACGGCGAAGAAGCTAGGCAACAAGTTGCTAGGGTTACTGGTGGGGTGTGGGCGGAGGTGTGGACGGAAGGAATCGACGGGAGCTGCGGTGTGGCGGTGGAATTTTGCTCGGCGGCGGTGCTTGATAGAGGAGTGGCGGCGGTAAAAATATAGCGGTAGAAACGGCGGCGCGGGAGCAGTAGTTATTCAAGCGTTCACCGCGCGCATGGGCGACACCGTGGCCTACCCATAGGCTTATGTGGTGAGGAGGTGGCCTAGCTATCTGCGCTGGCGAGCAACCGACGACGGCGGCGGCGACACGTCCCGCTGCTCTATCACCGCTCCTCTTTTCTTCTTCTAACGCACGTGACTTCAGAGCGAAATTACGGCCGATCTTCAATCCAACGGTCCCCAAGTGCCTTAACAGAAGTTGGAGATAAACTCGAACCCTGCACCTTTTATTTTGGCTCTGACCCGAGATAATCATCAAATACAGCTGAATTTTGATTTGTTTCTCGGGTTCCTCTGAAGTTTACTGAAACTGATATTCAGCTCGTCAGTTAACTGACAGTGTCACTTGCTTCACTTTGGAGCTGAATTTTGTGATCCAATTCCTCTTCTTTCAGTCTAATTTCTTCCCAAATGTGTTCTACAACATCCCAAGGTTCCATTTTGCTCAAGAACACCTACCCCTCTTAATCTACATTGCTCTGAATCCAAGCCCAAAGTCGACCCTATGCTGTTGGTTTTCAGACTTAACCATTTTCGGTGACAGTCAACTGTGACAATGTGCTGACTTTGAGCTACATTTCGAAATTGTTCCCTTCCATGTTCCTGGCCAACAACATCCAAATCTTGTAGTACAAAGTTCATACTTCAATATGGTATAGTTGTCCTGATGCACTTATTTGGAAAATTCTTCAGAATTCAATTTTGAAAACAGACTCTGCTGCTGTTTTTCTGAGTTCTTATTTTCAGACGAGGAACAGTAAACTCCATTTTCCTTTTTCTTTCTTTAATTTCTCTGAGCTATTTAGCACCATTTCTGTTCCAAATCTTTGATTCTTAAGTCCTAGTTACTCTTACACTTGCATTCCACATTTTTGCCGAATTTTTCTGAATTTCAAATTCAAAATTCAAATTTCGGTCAAATTTGACCCGAATTTGATTTTCGGCCAATTTCTTTTTCTTTTCTTCTCAATTTGCTTTTAATTCTTCAAAGTCACTTAGATGACTAAATTGGCAGCTGTTACAGCCTCTTCCCCTTAATAGAATCTCGTCCCGAGATTCCCGGGGTTAAATCCTCGGTTTTGAGAATGGAAAGGAAACTGCGTCAGGTCAATTATTCTTTCTTTTTCTGTACAAGGATAGTGGGGTGGTGGCTTTTGTTCATCTGTTCCTGACGGTTTCAAATAATTCCGGATATTTAGACTCTAGGTCTTCCGCTTGTTCCCAAGTGGCTTCATCCGGAGTATGATTTTTCCATTGTACCTTGTAGAACGTGATACTCCGAGTTCGGGTATCTCGTGTCTTTTGATCCAGATTTTTAATAGGTCTTTCTTCATAGGTTAGATCGGGCTCGAGCTCAATCTCTGGATCTTCTAAAATTTCTTCTGGAATTCTTAAGCACTTTTTAAGCTGGGATACATGAAATACGTCATGTATAGAAGCAAGTTGGTCTGGCAATGACAGCTTATATGCCACTGGACCTTTTCGTTCCAGAATTTCATAGGGACCAATATATCTTGGGGCTAACTTACCCTTTACTCCAAAGCGTTGTACTCCTTTCATTGGAGATACCTTCAAGTATACAAAATCTCCGGTATGAAATTCCAAGGACTGTCTCCTTTTGTCCGAATAACTCTTTTGTCGGGACTGGGCTACTTCTAAATGTTTGCGAATCTTTTGGACCTTCTCCTCGGTTTCCATAACCAAGTCTGATCCCAAATGTGTCCTTTCTCCTACTCCTGACCAATTTAAAGGAGTTCGGCATCTTCGACCATACAAGGCTTCGAAAGGTGCCATCTTAATGCTAGCTTGATAGCTATTATTATAGGAGAACTCGGCTAGGGGCAAACATTCATCCCATAGCTTAGAGAAGGTAAGGACACATGCTCTTAACATGTCTTCCAAAATTTGATTGACCCTTTCTGTCTGTCCTCCAGTTTGAGGATGATAGGCAGAACTTCTAATTAGGGTAGTACCCATGTCCTTTTGCAATCGTTCCCAGAATCTGGAAACAAACTGGGAACCTCGATCAGAGATAATGGTCTTTGGTACTCCGTGCAAGGATATGATCCGGGCTATATAGAGCTTGGCATATGTCGACACCGGATAAGTAGTCTTGACTGGAATAAAGTGAGCTGACTTAGTAAGGCGGTCGACAATAACCCAGATGGAATCATACCCCTTTGAAGTGGTAGGCAATCCAACTATAAAATCCATAGAAATGTCTTCCCATTTCCAGACAGGGATTTCTGAAGGTTGTAATAAACCTGCCGACTTTTGTAGTATGGGCTTAACTCTTCGGCAAGTATCACATTCAGCTACATATCTTGCAATTTCAGGTTTCATCTTGGCCCACCAAAATCTTTGCTTTAAATCTTGGTACATTTTATTGCTTCCGGGATGAATGGCAAACTTGGACAGATGTGCTTCTTCTAAGATTAATCTTCTTAGGTCCTCATCTTTAGGAACTACTATCCTGTTTTTGAAGTACAGTCCTCCATCTTCTTCTTGATTAAATTCGGGGATCTTCCCTTCGGCTTTTTGCTGATAAAGTATCTTAATCCATGGATCTTCTTTTTGGGCTGTTATAATCCTTTCCTTTAGGGTATCTTGAATCATAATATTCTGAAGGGTGCCTTGTTTCACCATTTCCAAACTCAATCCTTCCATTTCTTCACACAAGGTCTTGAGGTTAGACTGGACGGTAGTGCAGTGGCATTGGGCCTTTCTGCTCAAGGCGTCGGCCACCACATTAGCCTTACCAGGATGATAATGGATTTCTAACTTATAATCTTTAATCAGTTCTAGCCACCGTCTTTGCCTCATGTTCAAGTCCATTTGAGTAAAGATGTATTTCAAGCTTTTGTGGTCAGTAAAGATACGACATTCACTACCCAAAAGATAGTGTCGCCATATCTTTAATGCATGCACTACGGCAGCAAGTTCTAAATCATGGATAGGGTAATGCTCTTCATGACGCTTCAATTGACGCAAAGCATAAGCAATAACTCTGCCTTCTTGCATCAGAACACATCCTATGCCTGTCCCTGAGGCATCACAGTATACATCAAAGGGTTTCTCTATGTCAGGTTGAGCTAGCACTGGGGCTTCAGCAATTTCTTTAAGACTTGGAATGATTCCTCACACTCAGGCTTCCATTCAAATTTTATTTCCTTCTTTAATAATTCTGTGATTGGTTTAGAAACCTTTGAAAAATTGGGGATGAATCTACGGTAATAGCCGGCCATTCCCAAGAAACTTCTTACTTCATGAACAGAGGTTGGTGATTTCCAATCCAGTATATCCTTGACCTTTCCGGGATCTACTTCGATTCCTTTTTCGGACAGTATGTGCCCAAGGAATGGAACTTTCTTTAACCAAAATTCACACTTACTGAACTTGGCATACAACTGGTGTTCCCGGAGTCTATTTAGAACAATGTGCAAGTGTTGCGCATGTTCCTCTTCATTTTTAGAAAAGACAAGGATATCGTCTATAAAGACGACCACAAATTTATCTAACTCCGGCATGAATACTGAGTTCATGAGGTACATAAAATGCGCTGGGGCATTTGTCAGTCCGAAAGACATAACCAAGTACTCATATAGTCCATATCGGGTTGAAAAGGCTGTTTTTGGTATGTCTTCGGGTTTTATCTTAATCTGATGGTACCCTGACCGAAGGTCGATTTTTGAAAAGACCTTAGCTCCGGACAACTGGTCGAACAACAAGTCAATCCGTGGCAGCGGATACTTGTTTTTAATGGTTACCGCATTCAAAGGGCGGTAATCCACACATAGCCTTAACGTGCCATCTTTCTTTTTAACAAATAAAGCAGGGCAGCCATGGTGAAGTGCTAGGTCGGACAAAACCCTTATCCAACAGTTCTTGGAGTTGTATTTTTAATTCTGCTAGCTCCTTAGGTGGCATTCGATATGGTCTTCTAGAGATAGGAGCGGTGCCTGGTTCTAACTCAATAGTGAATTCTACCGCTCTATCAGGCGGTAGCCCAGGCAGATCTTCTGGAAATACATCTATAAACTCATTAACCACAGGAATAGATTCTAGAGTCACTGCTCTAGTCTTTTTGACCATCTGGTCCAAACAAGGATGAGCGGGTAACTGGAGCTCAAAAGAGTGGCCTTGGTCATCTTTCATGCTAACGACCCGATTAACCATATCAATTTGAACTTTATGTTCCTTCATCCAATTTACTCCCAAAATAAGATCTATTCCTTGATCTTCCAGAATTAAAGGATAAGCACCCACCTTATTTCCTTCTAGGTTTAAAATCACATTGCGAGCTACTTGATTTGTATTATGTGTGGCCCCAGTAGCTTGAATAGCATACTTGACATTTAATGTATGGACCTCTAGTTGGTGTTGTATGACAAACCTTCTACTTATGAAAGTATGTGATGCGCCTGAATCAAATAAAACCATGGCAGGATAATCATTAACAAGATACATACCTGCCAGGATAGGCTCTCCTTCTGGAATTTCTTCTACATTCATATAATGAGCTTGTCCCGTCTTGGTGTTGACGAACTTACGACGGACAAACTTTTGTCCAGTGCCTTGGCCCGAGGTCTGAGCCCTTAAGTTTGCGTTTCCCCCAACCTTGGGAAAACGACAGTCCCGGGCGAAGTGTCCTGGCTTTCCACAGTTGAAACAAACCTGTGGAGTTCCTGGAGGAGTAGGGTTACGAAACCCGAGAGGTGGTGCAATTCTAGGACGAGGGGCAGCATTGGGAGCTCTAGCATTCCAAGACTGGAAAGGCCGTTGCTGAAATGAAGGTCGATACATGGGTCGAGGAGGACCTCGATATACCATCTTCATTCTCTGTGGAGCATTCCCAAAGTTCCCAAAAGGAATATTCTTCCTCTTCAATGCTTCTTCTTTCTTTAAGGTTTCATCCAAAATTCTCATCTTTTCTTCCGCGGTAATAGCCGTACTTACCGCAGAGCTATAGTCGGCGAAAGTGCAGGTGGATAGCTTTTCCTGCATTCTTGCGTTGAGTCCTCGAAGATAGCAATCTCTCTTTCTGGACTCGGTGTTGACATGTTCTCGTGCATATTGAGCTAGGTGGTCGAATTCACTGGTATATTCCAGAATACTGCGGTTTCCTTGTTGGAGCCCTAAGAACTGTTCCAGTTTCATTCTCATGATACCTTCCGGCACAAACTGCGTCCGGAAGGCTTCCTTAAAATTCTCCCACGTAACTTCCCTTCCCACTGGCTGCCTGGCCAGATGGCTGGTCCACCAAGTCCCTGCGGGGCCTTGAAGCTGGAGCCCCGCAAACTCGGCCTTTTGAGTGGTGGTGCATTGAGGAATTACTCTAAACTTTTGTTCCATAGTCTGAAGCCATTCGTTAGCTTCAAGTGGATGCTCAGCCTTCAAGAATATTGGGGGACGGGTCTCCAGGAATTGGGTGTAGGACACACCCCGCTCCGGATCCCACCTATGTCCACCATTACCAGTGTTCTGTACGATCATCTGGAGTAATCGGGCCTGTTCTGCCCCGGAGTTCATAAGGTTGGCTATAGCATCTGCCAGCGTGGGTGCCCTTGGTAAATTCTCCTCCTGACCTCCGGAACCTGAAGCTCGTGGTCCTCTGGGATCCGTCATGCTGCCAAGAGTAAACAGGATATTAATATCTAGGGTACAATTTATCAACGGTTTCCTGCACACTATTATGTCACACATCGCAGTACGATCACACACAAACCATACTTATACACATACTTATTTATAATACATGCCCTGGAGTTACTTTTTACAAAAACCTCCGTACTACTTGTCCAACACACATATCTTACATAAATATATTACAACATTTTTCAGACAAAGTTCACTTCAACCATCATAGGGGAAAATGCCTAGTTCCTCGGCATTTAGTCCCAGTCGAGCCATTGCCGCCTGCAGGATATCTTGGTCTACGGTCATCAATGTTTGCCCTGGGGGAGCGACGGGTGGGGCTTGATTGACTGAATTTTCACTCCCGGACTCCGGCCCAGGGTCGCTCAAAGTGCGGGAAGTATCAGATGCGGAGGTGCTAACTCCAGAGTTTCCTTCCATTTCTTCAGGATCCTCTTCTTCTTCTCCGCCTTCTGGTTCCTCTTCTCCCCATTGCTGCATGGGTCCATAGCCCTGAGGATCTAGCCCATCAGCATTGGCATTGGCCCAAGCGAACTGTTGATTTCCCGCAGGGGCTTCACCCTGGTCGTCCTCCATATCCACATCAAATCCCTCCAGATTCTCATGAGCATACAGATCTATCTCAGGAACTGCAGGTGGAACCGGATCTTCTTCCACTTCTACCACAGGTACTAATTGGTCTGCTTCCTCCGGGTTCGGTGGCTGAGGCTCTTCTGGTGGTGGAGGCGGTGGAACATTGACAATATTTTGTGCAGGTACCTGGGCCTGCATCTCCTCTAATGCTAGACGAAGTGACAGGATCTCGTCTAGCTGTTGGAATCTTTCCGCTTCCAGCCTATTGACATTTGATTCAGCTTCCTCCCTCGCTCTATCTGCCATGCTCCTGCTGGCTTCAATGAACCCTTGCATCACTCTGAGTTTTTCTTCATAATCCTCAATTCTTCTGGATTGCTCTCTCATTGTTTTCTCCATGTCATGCTCTCTTGCCAACGTCGTCTTTTTGTACATCTCCTTGTCATGTCGGGCACCCATCAACTCCATCTTAGCGTCTTCATTCTTCTGCCTCTGGTTATAATATTCTCTGATGCAGGCTTGATGCAAGTTGTACATAGCTGTCATATAATCAGAAGCAGCAGCAACCAAAACATCGTGCTCTACTCGGGAAGTGTTCTTCAAAGCTTTAATCCTTCTCCTCCAGATTCCGTCATCTTGATGTTTGATAGGATAGAACCGAGCGGAGCTCGACCCTACCTCCACCTTGTGGTTCTCACATAATTCAGTAAGAGCAGTCATAGCCGCCCTTTCTATGGTGTCGTTGAACTCAAAATCCGACTCCATCACCTCCTCCAGACGCCAATTGGGACGGGTGTCATCATCCGGAATATGCACATACACAGTGCAATATTGTTTGTGGCCTGTATCTTCTTTCCTCCAATAATATTCCGGGGGATTGTGAAAGCCCAATTCTTGTAGCGTTTTCCAAAGCAACTGCACGAATCCCGGCTTATCCAAGTAATGGCCGCGGGTCTATCCATCCTTATCAGTGTAGCCTTCTTCAAACATCCTATAAAAGAAACGAGGTCAGGTCTAACGGCACTCACCAAACCCAAAAGTTTTGAAACATGCAATGCAAACATGATGCAACGATTCCTACGTACTTTCAGACTCATATACACACTCATAGAAAAATTGGTGGCATCGTAATCTCTCCCTAAATAACAGACTACCGAATACTAGCGACACGCAGCAAACAGTTAGCATCTGCAAAACAAACAACCAGTTAACACTATTGCCACCTATGACTCTTGTTTTTATTATTTTAAAGTAGAGTCTCAGTTTTAAAAGGTAATATCTGTTGATTATCCCAACCTACGGCTCTGATACCAGCTGTGGCGGAACCGCCCAACTTAAGCTGGTTTAAGTGCGCCTAATCGCTGTCGGAACAGCAATTATCCGAAACGCACCTAAAACAGCATAAGTCCGGTAGTCCGTCGAGTGTCTCCAGGACTCCTCGAAGGATCCACGACGTGTCTCATAGCCATACATCAGGATAGTATCCGCGATGGGATAACATCAACAAACATTACATTTTTACATACATATAGAAGGTACGAGTTATTACAGAACATAGATTGAAGCAAACTTAGCGGTGCAGTGTTAGACAGAGTTCTAAGATTTAAACATAAACAGTTCAGGAGAAGAGGTGCATGTAAAACTTCTTCTCTAGGGGTATTGTGAGACTCAGGACAATACCCTAGGACTTCGGGGTCTCCTCCTCTGTAGACTCCTGCGGAGCTTCTAAAAGATAGCCACAAGGGGAAAACCCTGAGTACGGGGTACTCAGCAAGTCTTACCCGACTAACCAATATAATAGTTTTCTTTGGAATGCATGCTAGCTTTTGGGTGAGTTTGGCTATCATAACTTTTGCCGAAAAGCTTACTATGGTTAATGCCTTAGTTTTATCTTTTAATTGGGTTAAGTTATTACCTAACCATTCTAAATGATAACAGAAAGTAAAAACAACCATATATGTTAAGTCATACATCAAGCATCAACCAAAGGTATAAATATATATTGCATGAATTGATACTACGATGCTCAACAGTGATCAAGTGCATTCATAACCGAGAACTGCGGTGATCCGGACCCATTTACATCCTGCAGGAGAGTACCCTGATCACCAGCTTTATACGACTGTCCAGGTCGTATCTAACAACCTCTCGATTAGCAAAATCAATGATTAGGAATACGACTACCCGGACCCAGGGATGCACCCCCACATGGGACCCCACGTCTGGCCCGATCACCATGTGAGTTTCAGGCTACACCCCTGCCAATCTCCAGCACGTCAAGCGCGGGTACGAAGTATTCCTGATCATAGAGTTTACTAACCTACTGGGCTTTACTGGTCCCATACCCAGTAAGTGATCAGATGCTTATCACTTGATCAAATGTTAAGACAACGAATCGGGCCTTAACCAAATTAATCTAGCAGACAGAACTACACCTCTAGTTTCTGTCCGCTTTCAACTTTCCAAGTTATCTTCCATAAGCAACATGTATGACTCAAAAGTTTTCCTTAAGGTTGGTAAACCAAGCATTTAAGCAACTAAGCATTTCTAGACTTGGGTTATCTTCTAAGGTTTGAACAAGTGGCAAAGATGTCCTTAAAACAAGGCATGATCATACACAAGAATAGGTTTCAAGCAACTCCTAGACTTAGTGCATACATAAAGCAAATAACCGATAATTAGACACATGAAATAACGACTTCAAAATAGATAGGTTTATTTGGCACAACGTAGACGACGCAACTCCTACC
>NW_014576783.1:0-7157 GCF_000263155.2 Setaria italica
ACCCGTCTTCGACCAAGAATACATGTGCTATAGGTCACGGGAGCCCGAATACTGACACACCGGCAACCGGGGTCGAAAAAGTGTGCTAAAGGTCACGGGAGCCCGAAAATGACCACACCGGTCACCGGGGTCGAAAACATGGGGGATGGTCCAAAGCCGTGAAAATGGCCTCCGGACCCGTTTTCAGCCAAGAATACGTGTGCTATAGGTCATGGGAGCCCGAATACGGACACACCGGCAACCGGGGTCGAAAACGTGGCGGGAGGTCCGAAACCATGAAAATGGCTTCCGGACCCGTTTGTGGCCAAGAACACGTGTGCCACAGGTCACCGGAGCCCGAATACGGTCACACCGGCAACCGAGGTCGAAAATGTGGGTGATCGTCCGAAGCTCTAAAAATGGCCTCTGGACCCGTTTTTTGCCAAGAAAACGTGTGCTATAGGTCATGGGAGCCTGAATACGGTCAGACCGGCAACCAGGGTCAAAAACATGGGGGAAGGTCCGAAACCGTGGAAATGGCCTCCAGGCCTATTTTCGGCCAAGAAAACGTGTGCTATAGGTTACGGGAGCCCGAATACGGACCCACTGGCAACCGAGGTCGAAAACGTGGGGGACGGTTCGAAACCATGAAAATGGCTTCCAGACCCGTTTTCAGCAAAGGAAACGTGTGCTATATGTCACCGGAGCCCGAATACGGTCACACCGGCAACCAGGGTTGAAAACATGGGTGATCCTCCGAAGCTCTGAAAATGGCCTCTGGACCCGTTTTCGGCCAAGAAAACGTGTGCTATAGGTCACGGGAGCCCAAATACGGTCAGACCGGCGACCAGGGTCAAAAACATGGGGGAAGGTCCGAAACCGTGAAAATGGCCTCCAGGCCCATTTTCGGCCAAGAAAACGTGTGCTATAGGTCACGGGAGCCCAAATATGGACACAGTGGGAACCGAGCTCGAAAACATGGGGGACGGTTCGAAACCATGAAAATGGCTTCCAGACCCGTTTTCAGCAAAGGAAACGTGTGCTATATGTCACAGGAGCCCAAATACGGTCACACCGGCAACCGGGGTCGAAAACGTTGGTGATCGTCCGAAGCTGTGAAAATGGCCTCTGGACCCAATTTGGGCCAAGAATACGTGTGCTATAGGTCACCGGAGCCCGAATTCGGACACACCGGCAACCGGGGTCGAAAACTTGGCGGAAGGTCCGAAACCGTGAAAATGGCCTCCAGGCCCATTTTCGGCCAAGAAAACATGTGCTATAGGTCACGGGAGCCCGAATACGGAAACACTGGCAACCGAGGTCGAAACGTGGGGGAGGGTCCGAAACCATGAAAATGGCTTCCGGACCGTTTTCTGCAAACGAAACGTGTGCTATAGGTCACCGGAGCCCGAATACGGTCACACGGGCAACCGATGTCGAAAATGTGGGTGATCGTCCGAAGCTGTGAAAATGGCCTCCGGACCAGTTTTGGGCCAAGAATACGTGTGCTATAGGTCACGAGAGCCCGAATACGGTCACACCGGCAACCGGGGTCGAAAACGTGGGGATGGTTCGAAGCCGTGAAAATGGCCTCCGGACCCGTTTTCAGGCGTGAAAACGTGTGCTAAATGTGCTGGGAGCCCGAAAACGGCCACACCGGCCACCGGGGTCGAAAACGTGCGGGATGGTCCGAAGCCGTGAAAATGGCCTCCGAACCCATTTTCGGCCATGAAAACATGTGCTAAAGGTCACGGGAGCTCGAAAATGACCACACCGGTCACCGGGGTCGAAAACATGGCGGATGGTACGAAGCCGTGAAAATGGCCTCCGGACCCGTCTTCGACCAAGAATACATGTGCTATAGGTCACGGGAGCCCGAATACTGACACACCGGCAACCGGGGTCGAAAAAGTGTGCTAAAGGTCACGGGAGCCCGAAAATGACCACACCGGTCACCGGGGTCGAAAACATGGGGGATGGTCCAAAGCCGTGAAAATGGCCTCCGGACCCGTTTTCAGCCAAGAATACGTGTGCTATAGGTCATGGGAGCCCGAATACGGACACACCGGCAACTGGGGTCGAAAACGTGGCGGGAGGTCCGAAACCATGAAAATGGCTTCCGGACCCGTTTGTGGCCAAGAACACGTGTGCCACAGGTCACCGGAGCCCGAATACGGTCACACCGGCTACCGAGTCGAAAATGTGGTGATCGTCCGAAGCTCTAAAAATGGCCTCCGGACCAGTTTTGGGCCAAGAATACGTGTGCTATAGGTCACGAGAGCCCGAATACGGTCACACCGGCAACCGGGGTCGAAAACGTGGCGGGAGGTCCGAAACCATGAAAATGGCTTCCGGACCCGTTTGTGGCCAAGAACACGTGTGCCACAGGTCACCGGAGCCCGAATACGGTCACACCGGCAACCGAGGTCGAAAATGTGGGTGATCGTCCGAAGCTCTAAAAATGGCCTCTGGACCCGTTTTTTGCCAAGAAAACGTGTGCTATAGATCATGGGAGCCTGAATACGGTCAGACCGGCAACCAGGGTCAAAAACATGGGGGAAGGTCCGAAACCGTGGAAATGGCCTCCAGGCCTATTTTCGGCCAAGAAAACGTGTGCTATAGGTTACGGGAGCCCGAATACGGACCCACTGGCAACCGAGGTCGAAAACGTGGGGGACGGTTCGAAACCATGAAAATGGCTTCCAGACCCGTTTTCAGCAAAGGAAACGTGTGCTATATGTCACCGGAGCCCGAATACGGTCACACCGGCAACCAGGGTTGAAAACATGGGTGATCCTCCGAAGCTCTGAAAATGGCCTCTGGACCCGTTTTCGGCCAAGAAAACGTGTGCTATAGGTCACGGGAGCCCAAATACGGTCAGACCGGCGACCAGGGTCAAAAACATGGGGGAAGGTCCAAAACCGTGAAAATGGCCTCCAGGCCCATTTTCGGCCAGGAAAACGTGTGCTATAGGTCACGGGAGCGCAAATATGGACACACTGGGAACCGAGCTCGAAAACATGGGGGACGGTTCGAAACCATGAAAATGGCTTCCAGACCCGTTTTCAGCAAAGGAAACGTGTGCTATATGTCACAGGAGCCCAAATACGGTCACACCGGCAACCGGGGTCGAAAACGTTGGTGATCGTCCGAAGCTGTGAAAATGGCCTCTGGACCCAATTTGGGCCAAGAATACGTGTGCTATAGGTCACCGGAGCCCGAATTCGGACACACCGGCAACCGGGGTCGAAAACTTGGCGGGAGGTCCGAAACCGTGAAAATGGCCTCCAGGCCCATTTTCGGCCAAGAAAACATGTGCTATAGGTCACGGGAGCCCGAATACGGAAACACTGGCAACCGAGGTCGAAAACGTGGGGGAGGGTCCGAAACCATGAAAATGGCTTCCGGACCCGTTTTCGGCAAACGAAACGTGTGCTATAGGTCACCGGAGCCCGAATACAGTCACACGGGCAACCGGTGTCGAAAATGTGGGTGATCGTCCGAAGCTGTGAAAATGGCCTTCGGACCCGTTTTGGGCCAAGAATACGTGTGCTATAGCTCACGAGAGCCCGAATACGGTCACACCGGCAACCGGGGTCGAAAACGTGGGGATGGTCCGAAGTTGTGAAAATGGCTTCCGGACCCGTTTTTGGCCAAGAAAACGTGTGCTATAGGTCACGGGAGCCCGAATACGGACACACCGGCAACCGGGGTCGAAAACGTGGCGGGAGGTCCGAAACCATGAAAATGGCCTCCAGGCCCATTTTCGGCCAAGAAAACATGTGCTATAGGTCACGGGAGCCCGAATACGGAACACTGGCACCCGAGGTCGAAAACGTGGGGCAGGGTCCGAAACCATGAAAATGGCTTCCGGACACGTTTTCGGCAAACGAAACGTGTGCTATAGGTCACCGGAGCCCGAATACGGTCACACGGGCAACCGATGTCGAAAATGTGGGTGATCGTCCGAAGCTGTGAAAATGGCCTCCGGACCAGTTTTGGGCCAAGAATACGTGTGCTATAGGTCACGTGAGCCCGAATACGGTCACACCGGCAACCGGGGTCGAAAACGTGGGGATGGTTCGAAGCCGTGAAAATGGCCTCCGGACCCGTTTTCAGGCGTGAAAACATGTGCTAAATGTGCTGGGAGCCCGAAAACGGCCACACCGGCCACCGGGGTCGAAAACGTGCGGGATGGTCCGAAGCCGTGAAAATGGCCTCCGAACCCATTTTCGGCCATGAAAACATGTGCTAAAGGTCACGGGAGCTCGAAAATGACCACACCGGTCACCGGGGTCGAAAACATGGCGGATGGTACGAAGCCGTGAAAATGGCCTCCGGACCCGTCTTCGACCAATAATACACGTGCTATAGGTCACGGGAGCCCGAATACGGACACACCGGCAACCGGGGTCGAAAAAGTGTGCTAAAGGTCACGGGAGCCCGAAAATGACCACACCGGTCACCGGGGTCGAAAACATGGGGGATGGTCCAAAGCCGTGAAAATGGCCTCCGGACCCGTTTTCGACCAAGAATACGTGTACTATAGGTCATGGGAGCCCGAATACGGACACACCGGCAACCGGGGTCGAAAACGTGGGGATGGTTCGAAGCCGTGAAAATGGCCTCCGGACCCGTTTTCAGGCGTGAAAACGTGTGCTAAATGTGCTGGGAGCCCGAAAACGGCCACACCGGCCACCGGGGTCGAAAACGTGCGGGATGGTCCGAAGCCGTGAAAATGGCCTCCGAACCCATTTTCGGCCATGAAAACATGTGCTAAAGGTCACGGGAGCTCGAAAATGACCACACCGGTCACCGGGGTCGAAAACATGGCGGATGGTACGAAGCCGTGAAAATGGCCTCCGGACCCGTCTTCGACCAAGAATACATGTGCTATAGGTCACGGGAGCCCGAATACTGACACACCGGCAACCGGGGTCGAAAAAGTGTGCTAAAGGTCACGGGAGCCCGAAAATGACCACACCGGTCACCGGGGTCGAAAACATGGGGGATGGTCCAAAGCCGTGAAAATGGCCTCCGGACCCGTTTTCAGCCAAGAATACGTGTGCTATAGGTCATGGGAGCCCGAATACGGACACACCGGCAACCGGGGTCGAAAACGTGGCGGGAGGTCCGAAACCATGAAAATGGCTTCCGGACCCGTTTGTGGCCAAGAACACGTGTGCCACAGGTCACCGGAGCCCGAATACGGTCACACCGGCAACCGAGGTCGAAAATGTGGGTGATCGTCCGAAGCTCTAAAAATGGCCTCTGGACCTGTTTTTTGCCAAGAAAAAGTGTGCTATAGGTCATGGGAGCCTGAATACGGTCAGACCGGCAACCAGGGTCAAAAACATGGGGGAAGGTCCGAAACCGTGGAAGTGGCCTCCAGGCCCATTTTCGGCCAAGAAAACGTGTGCTATAGGTTACGGGAGCCCGAATACGGACCCACTGGCAACCGAGGTCGAAAACGTGGGGGACGGTTCGAAACCATGAAAATGGCTTCCAGACCCGTTTTCAGCAAAGGAAACGTGTGCTATATGTCACTGGAGCCCGAATACGGTCACACCGGCAACCAGGGTTGAAAACATGGGTGATCCTCCGAAGCTCTGAAAATGGCCTCTGGACCCGTTTTCGGCCAAGAAAACGTGTGCTATAGGTCACGGGAGCCCAAATACGGTCAGACCGGCGACCAGGGTCAAAAACATGGGGGAAGGTCCGAAACCGTGAAAATGGCCTCCAGGCCCATTTTCGGCCAAGAAAACGTGTGCTATAGGTCACGGGAGCGCAAATATGGACACACTGGGAACCGAGCTCGAAAACATGGGGGACGGTTCGAAACCATGAAAATGGCTTCCAGACCCGTTTTCAGCAAAGGAAACGTGTGCTATATGTCACAGGAGCCCAAATACGGTCACACCGGCAACCGGGGTTGAAAACGTTGGTGATCGTCCGAAGCTGTGAAAATGGCCTCTGGACCCAATTTGGGCCAACAATACGTGTGCTATAGGTCACCGGAGCCCGAATACGGACACACCGGCAACCGGGGTCGAAAACTTGGCGGAAGGTCCGAAACCGTGAAAATGGCCTCCAGGCCCATTTTCGGCCAAGAAAACATGTGCTATAGGTGACGGGAGCCCGAATACGGAAACACTGGCACCCGAGGTCGAAAACGTGGGGCAGGGTCCGAAACCATGAAAATGGCTTCCGGACCTGTTTTCGGCAAACGAAACGTGTGCTATAGGTCACCGGAGCCCGAATACGGTCACACGGGCAACCGGTGTCGAAAATGTGGGTAATCGTCCGAAGCTGTGAAAATGGCCTCCGGACCAGTTTTGGGCCAAGAATACGTGTGCTATAGGTCACGAGAGCCCGAATACGGTCACACCGGCAACCGGGGTCGAAAACGTGGCGGGAGGTCCGAAACCATGAAAATGGCTTCCGGACCCGTTTGTGGCCAAGAACACGTGTGCCACAGGTCACCGGAGCCCGAATACGGTCACACCGGCAACCGAGGTCGAAAATGTGGGTGATCGTCCGAAGCTCTAAAAATGGCCTCTGGACCCGTTTTTTGCCAAGAAAAAGTGTGCTATAGGTCATGGGAGCCTGAATACGGTCAGACCGGCAACCAGGGTCAAAAACATGGGGGAAGGTCCGAAACCGTGGAAATGGCCTCCAGGCCCATTTTCGGCCAAGAAAACGTGTGCTATAGGTTACGGGAGCCCGAATACGGACCCACTGGCAACCGAGGTCGAAAACGTGGGGGACGGTTCGAAACCATGAAAATGGCTTCCAGACCCGTTTTCAGCAAAGGAAACGTGTGCTATATGTCACTGGAGCCCGAATACGGTCACACCGGCAACCAGGGTTGAAAACATGGGTGATCCTCCGAAGCTCTGAAAATGGCCTCTGGACCCGTTTTCGGCCAAGAAAACGTGTGCTATAGGTCACGGGAGCCCAAATACGGTCAGACCGGCGACCAGGGTCAAAAACATGGGGGAAGGTCCGAAACCGTGAAAATGGCCTCCAGGCCCATTTTCGGCCAAGAAAACGTGTGCTATAGGTCACGGGAGCGCAAATATGGACACACTGGGAACCGAGCTCGAAAACATGGGGGACGGTTCGAAACCATGAAAATGGCTTCCAGACCCGTTTCAGCAAAGGAAACGTGTGCTATA
>NW_014576783.1:7378-13923 GCF_000263155.2 Setaria italica
AACATGTGCTATAGGTCACGGGAGCCCGAATACGGAAACACTGGCACCCGAGGTCGAAAACGTGGGGCAGGGTCCGAAACCATGAAAATGGCTTCCGGGACCTGTTTTCGGCAAACGAAACGTGTGCTATAGGTCACCGGAGCCCGAATACGGTCACACGGGCAACCGGTGTCGAAAATGTGGGTGATCGTCCGAAGCTGTGAAAATGGCCTCCGGACCAGTTTTGGGCCAAGAATACGTGTGCTATAGGTCACGAGAGCCCGAATACGGTCACACCGGCAACCGGGGTCGAAAACGTGGGGATGGTTCGAAGCCGTGAAAATGGCCTCCGGACCCGTTTTCAGGCGTGAAAAGGTGTGCTAAATGTGCTGGGAGCCCGAAAACGGCCACACCGGCCACCGGGGTCGAAAACGTGCGGGATGGTCCGAAGCCGTGAAAATGGCCTCCGAACCCATTTTCGGCCATGAAAACATGTGCTAAAGGTCACGGGAGCTCGAAAATGACCACACCGGTCACCGGGGTCGAAAACATGGCGGATGGTACGAAGCCGTGAAAATGGCCTCCGGACCCGTCTTCGACCAAGAATACATGTGCTATAGGTCACGGGAGCCCGAATACGGTCACACTGGCAACCGGGGTCGAAAAAGTGTGCTAAAGGTCACGGGAGCCCGAAAATGACCACACCGGTCACCGGGGTCGAAAACATGGGGGATGGTCCAAAGCCGTGAAAATGGCCTCCGGACCCGTTTTCAGCCAAGAATACGTGTGCTATAGGTCATGGGAGCCCGAATACGGACACACCGGCAACCGGGGTCGAAAACGTGGCGGGAGGTCCGAAACCATGAAAATGGCTTCCGGACCCGTTTGTGGCCAAGAACACGTGTGCCACAGGTCACCGGAGCCCGAATACGGTCACACCGGCAACCGAGGTCGAAAATGTGGGTGATCGTCCGAAGCTCTAAAAATGGCCTCTGGACCCGTTTTTGGCCAAGAAAACGTGTGCTATAGGTCATGGGAGCCTGAATACGGTCAGACCGGCAACCAGGGTCAAAAACATGGGGGAAGGTCCGAAACCGTGAAAATGGCCCATTTTCGGCCAAGAAAACGTGTGCTATAGGTTACGGGAGCCCGAATACGGACCCACTGGCAACCGAGGTCGAAAACGTGGGGGACGGTTCGAAACCATGAAAATGGCTTCCAGACCCGTTTTCAGCAAAGGAAACGTGTGCTATATGTCACCGGAGCCCGAATACGGTCACACCGGCAACCAGGGTTGAAAACATGGGTGATCCTCCGAAGCTCTGAAAATGGCCTCTGGACCCGTTTTCGGCCAAGAAAACGTGTGCTATAGGTCACGGGAGCCCAAATACGGTCAGACCGGCGACCAGGGTCAAAAACATGGGGGAAGGTCCGAAACCGTGAAAATGGCCTCCAGGCCCATTTTCGGCCAAGAAAACGTGTGCTATAGGTCACGGGAGCGCAAATATGGACACACTGGGAACCGAGCTCGAAAACATGGGGGACGGTTCGAAACCATGAAAATGGCTTCCAGACCCGTTTTCAGCAAAGGAAACGTGTGCTATATGTCACAGGAGCCCAAATACGGTCACACCGGCAACCGGGGTTGAAAACGTTGGTGATCGTCCGAAGCTGTGAAAATGGCCTCTGGACCCAATTTGGGCCAACAATACGTGTGCTATAGGTCACCGGAGCCCGAATACGGACACACCGGCAACCGGGGTCGAAAACTTGGCGGAAGGTCCGAAACCGTGAAAATGGCCTCCAGGCCCATTTTCGGCCAAGAAAACATGTGCTATAGGTGACGGGAGCCCGAATACGGAAACACTGGCACCCGAGGTCGAAAACGTGGGGCAGGGTCCGAAACCATGAAAATGGCTCCGGACCCGTTTTCGGCAAACGAAACGTGTGCTATAGGTCACCGGAGCCCGAATACGGTCACACGGGCAACCGGTGTCGAAAATGTGGGTGATCGTCCAAAGCTGTGAAAATGGCCTTCGGACCCGTTTTCGGCCAAGAATACGTGTGCTATAGCTCATGAGAGCCCGAATACGGTCACACCGGCAACCGGGGTCGAAAACGTGGGGATGGTCCGAAGTTGTGAAAATGGCTTCCGGACCCGTTTTTGGCCAAGAAAACGTGTGCTATAGGTCACGGGAGCCCGAATACGGACACACCGGCGACCGGGGTCGAAAACGTGGCGGGAGGTCCGAAACCATGAAAATGGCCTCCAGGCCCATTTTGGGCCAAGAATACGTGTGCTATAGGTCACGAGAGCCCGAATACGGTCACACCGGCAACCGGGGTCGAAAACGTGGGGATGGTTCGAAGCCGTGAAAATGGCCTCCGGACCCGTTTTCAGGCGTGAAAATGTGTGCTAAATGTGCTGGGAGCCCGAAAACGGCCACACCGGCCACCGGGGTCGAAAACGTGCGGGATGGTCCGAAGCCGTGAAAATGGCCTCCGAACCCATTTTCGGCCATGAAAACATGTGCTAAAGGTCACGGGAGCTCGAAAATGACCACACCGGTCACCGGGGTCGAAAACATGGCGGATGGTACGAAGCCGTGAAAATGGCCTCCGGACCCGTCTTCGACCAAGAATACATGTGCTATAGGTCACGGGAGCCCGAATACTGACACACCGGCAACCGGGGTCGAAAAAGTGTGCTAAAGGTCACGGGAGCCCGAAAATGACCACACCGGTCACCGGGGTCGAAAACATGGGGGATGGTCCAAAGCCGTGAAAATGGCCTCCGGACCCGTTTTCAGCCAAGAATACGTGTGCTATAGGTCATGGGAGCCCGAATACGGACACACCGGCAACCGGGGTCGAAAACGTGGCGGGAGGTCCGAAACCATGAAAATGGCTTCCGGACCCGTTTGTGGCCAAGAACACGTGTGCCACAGGTCACCGGAGCCCGAATACGGTCACACCGGCAACCGAGGTCGAAAATGTGGGTGATCGTCCGAAGCTCTAAAAATGGCCTCTGGACCCGTTTTTTGCCAAGAAAACGTGTGCTATAGGTCATGGGAGCCTGAATACGGTCAGACCGGCAACCAGGGTCAAAAACATGGGGGAAGGTCCGAAACCGTGGAAATGGCCTCCAGGCCTATTTTCGGCCAAGAAAACGTGTGCTATAGGTTACGGGAGCCCGAATACGGACCCACTGGCAACCGAGGTCGAAAACGTGGGGGACGGTTCGAAACCATGAAAATGGCTTCCAGACCCGTTTTCAGCAAAGGAAACGTGTGCTATATGTCACCGGAGCCCGAATACGGTCACACCGGCAACCAGGGTTGAAAACATGGGTGATCCTCCGAAGCTCTGAAAATGGCCTCTGGACCCGTTTTCGGCCAAGAAAACTTGTGCTATAGGTCACGGGAGCCCAAATACGGTCAGACCGGCGACCAGGGTCAAAAACATGGGGGAAGGTCCAAAACCGTGAAAATGGCCTCCAGGCCCATTTTCGGCCAAGAAAACGTGTGCTATAGGTCACAGGAGCACAAATATGGACACACTGGGAACTGAGCTCGAAAACATGGGGGACGGTTCGAAACCATGAAAATGGCTTCCAGACCCGTTTTCAGCAAAGGAAACGTGTGCTATATGTCACAGGAGCCCAAATACGGTCACACCGGCAACCGGGGTCGAAAACGTTGGTGATCGTCCGAAGCTGTGAAAATGGCCTCTGGACCCAATTTGGGCCAAGAATAAGTGTGCTATAGGTCACCGGAGCCCGAATACGGACACACCGGCAACCGGGGTCGAAAACTTGGCGGAAGGTCCGAAACCGTGAAAATGGCCTCCAGGCCCATTTTCGGCCAAGAAAACATGTGCTACAGGTCACGGGAACCCGAATACGGAAACACTGGCAACCGAGGTCGAAAACGTGGGGGAGGGTCCGAAACCATGAAAATGGCTTCCGGACCCGTTTTCGGCAAACGAAACGTGTGCTATAGGTCACCGGAGCCCGAATACGGTCACACGAGCAACCGGTGTCGAAAATGTGGGTGATCGTCCAAAGCTGTGAAAATGGCCTTCGGACCCATTTTCGGCCAAGAATACGTGTGCTATAGCTCACGAGAGCCCGAATACGGTCACACCGGCAACCGGGGTCGAAAACGTGGGGATGGTCCGAAGTTGTGAAAATGGCTTCCGGACCCGTTTTTGGCCAAGAAAACGTGTGCTATAGGTCACGGGAGCCCGAATACGGACACACCGGCAATCGGGGTCGAAAACGTGGCGGGAGGTCCGAAACCATGAAAATGGCCTCCAGGCCCATTTTGGGCCAAGAATACGTGTGCTATAGGTCACGAGAGCCCGAATACGGTCACACCGGCAACCGGGGTCGAAAACGTGGGGATGGTTCGAAGCCGTGAAAATGGCCTCCGAACCCGTTTTAAGGCGTGAAAATGTGTGCTAAATGTGCTGGGAGCCCGAAAACGGCCACACCGGCCACCGGGGTCGAAAACGTGCAGGATGGTCCGAAGCCGTGAAAATGGCCTCCGAACCCATTTTCGGCCATGAAAACATGTGCTAAAGGTCACGGGAGCTCGAAAATGACCACACCGGTCACCGGGGTCGAAAACATGGCGGATGGTACGAAGCCGTGAAAATGGCCTCCGGACCCGTCTTCGACCAAGAATACATGTGCTATAGGTCACGGGAGCCCGAATACTGACACACCGGCAACCGGGGTCGAAAAAGTGTGCAAAAGGTCACGGGAGCCCGAAAATGACCACACCGGTCACCGGGGTCGAAAACATGGGGGATGGTCCAAAGCCGTGAAAATGGCCTCCGGACCCGTTTTCAGCCAAGAATACGTGTGCTATAGGTCATGGGAGCCCGAATACGGACACACCGGCAACCGGGGTCGAAAACGTGGCGGGAGGTCCGAAACCATGAAAATGGCTTCCGGACCCGTTTGTGGCCAAGAACACGTGTGCCACAGGTCACCGGAGCCCGAATACGGTCACACCGGCAACCGAGGTCAAAAATGTGGGTGATCGTCCGAAGCTCTAAAAATGGCCTCTGGACCCGTTTTTGGCCAAGAAAACGTGTGCTATAGGTCATGGGAGCCTGAATACGGTCAGACCGGCAACCAGGGTCAAAAACATGGGGGAAGGTCCGAAACCGTGGAAATGGCCTCCAGGCCCATTTTTGGCCAAGAAAACGTGTGCTATAGGTTACGGGAGCCCGAATACGGACCCACTGGCAACTGAGGTCGAAAACGTGGGGGACGGTTCGAAACCATGAAAATGGCTTCCAGACCCGTTTTCAGCAAAGGAAACGTGTGCTATATGTCACCGGAGCCCGAATACGGTCACACCGGCAACCAGGGTTGAAAACATGGGTGATCCTCCGAAGCTCTGAAAATGGCCTCTGGACCCGTTTTCGGCCAAGAAAACTTGTGCTATAGGTCACGGGAGCCCAAATACGGTCAGACCGGTGACCAGGGTCAAAAACATGGGGGAAGGTCCAAAATCGTGAAAATGGCCTCCAGGCCCATTTTCGGCCAAGAAAACGTGTGCTATAGGTCACGGGAGCACAAATATGGACACACTAGGAACTGAGCTCGAAAACATGGGGGACGGTTCGAAACCATGAAAATGGCTTCCAGACCCGTTTTCAGCAAAGGAAACGTGTGCTATATGTCACAGGAGCCCAAATACGGTCACACCGGCAACCGGGGTCGAAAACGTTGGTGATCGTCCGAAGCTGTGAAAATGGCCTCTGGACCCAATTTGGGCCAAGAATACGTGTGCTATAGGTCACCGGAGCCCGAATACGACACACCGGCAACCGGGGTCGAAAACTTGGCGGAAGGTCCGAAACCGTGAAAATGGCCTCCAGGCCCATTTTCGGCCAAGAAAACATGTGCTACAGGTCACGGGAGCCCGAATACGGAAACACTGGCAACCGAGGTCGAAAACGTGGGGGAGGGTCCGAAACCATGAAAATGGCTTCCGGACCCGTTTTCGGCAAACGAAACGTGTGCTATAGGTCACCGGAGCCCGAATACGGTCACACGGGCAACCGGTGTCGAAAATGTGGGTGATCGTCCAAAGCTGTGAAAATGGCCTTCGGACCCGTTTTCGGCCAAGAATACGTGTGCTATAGCTCATGAGAGCCCGAATACGGTCACACCGGCAACCGGGGTCGAAAACGTGGGGATGGTCCGAAGTTGTGAAAATGGCTTCCGGACCCGTTTTTGGCCAAGAAAACGTGTGCTATAGGTCACGGGAGCCCGAATACGGACACACCGGCAACCGGGGTCGAAAACGTGGCGGGAGGTCCGAAACCATGAAAATGGCCTCCAGGCCCATTTTGGGCCAAGAATACGTGTGCTATAGGTCACGAGAGCCCGAATACGGTCACACCGGCAACCGGGGTCGAAAACGTGGGGATGGTTCGAAGCCGTGAAAATGGCCTCCGGACCCGTTTTCAGGCGTGAAAATGTGTGCTAAATGTGCTGGGAGCCCGAAAACGGCCACACCGGCCACCGGGGTCGAAAACGTGCGGGA
>NW_014576784.1:0-13667 GCF_000263155.2 Setaria italica
AAATCCACCCGAGTTTCGCTACCCGGGAATAGTGCAGTCGGCTGCCGAAATGGACCCGTTTTGCATCGTTTTTCGTGCCGGAATCGAATGCTTAAAAACTCTCCCAAACATGTTCTAGTGTATATTTAGGAAGATTGGATGCGTTCGTTGCGAAAAAATCCACCCGAATTTCGCTACCCGGGAATAGTACATTCGGGTGCCGAAATGCACCCGTTTTGCATAATTTTTCGTGACGGAACCGAATACCCAAAAACACTCCCAAACATGTTCTATGGTCTAATTAGTAAGATGGCATGCAATCATTGCGAAAAAATCCAACCGAGTTTCGCTACCCGGGAATACTGCATTCGGGTGTCGAAATGGACCTGTTTTGCATCGTTTTTCGTGCCGGAATCGAATGCTCAAAAATAATCCCAAACATGTTCTAGTGTATAATTAGGAAGATTGGATGCGTTCGTTGCGAAAAAATCCACCCGAGTTTCGCTCCCCGGGAATAGTGCATTCGGGTGCCGAAATGTACCCATTTTGCTTCGTTTTTCGTGCTGGAACGAAATGCTGAAAAACACTCCCAAACATGTTCTAGTGTATAATTAGGAAGATTGGATGCGTTCGTTGCGAAAAAATCCACCCGAATTTCGCTACCCGGGAATAGTGCATTCGGGTGCCGAAATGCACCCGTTTTGCATCATTTTTCTCGCCGGAACCGAATGCCCAAAACAGTACCAAACATGTTCTAAGGTCTAATTAGGAAGATTGCATGCATTCGTTGCGAAAAAATCCACCCGAGTTTCGCTACCCGGGAATAGTGCATTCGGGTGCCGAAATGGACCAGTTTTGCATCATTTTTCGTGCCGGAACCGAATGCTCAAAAACACTCTCAAACATGTTCTAGTGCATAATTAGGAAGATTGGATGCGCTCGTTGCGAAAAAATCCACCCGAATTTCGCTACCCGGGAATAGTACATTCGGGTGCCGAAATGCACCCATTTTGCATCATTTTTCGTGCCGGAACCGAATGCCCAAAAACACTCCCAAACATGTTCTAAGGTCTAATTAGGAAGATTGCATGCAATCATTGCGAAAAAATCCACCCAAGTTTCGCTACTCGGGAATAGTGCATTCGGGTGCCGAAATGCACCCGTTTTGCATCGTTTTTCCTGCCGGAACCGAATGCTCAAAAATACTCCCAAACATGTTCTAGTGTATAATTAGGAAGATTGGATGCGTTCGTTGCGAAAAAATCCACCGAGTTTCGCTACCCGGGAATAGTGCATTCGGGTGCCGAAATGGACCCGTTTTGCATCATTTTTCGTGCCGGAACCGAATGCTCAAAAACACTCCCAAACATGTTCTAGTGTATAATTAGGAAGATTGGATGCGTTCGTTGCGAAAGAATCCACCCGAATTTCGCTACCCGGGAATAGTGCATTCGGGTGCCGAAATGGACCCGTTTTGCATCGTTTTTCGTGCCGGAACGGAATGCTCAAAAACACTCCCAAACATGTTCTAGTGTATAATTAGGAAGATTGGATGCGTTCGTTGCGAAAAAATTCACCCGAGTTTCGCTACCCGGGAATAGTGCATTCGGGTGCCGAAATGGACCCGTTTTGCATCGTTTTTCGTGCCGGAACCAAATGCTCAAAAACACTCCCAAACATGTTCTAGTGTATA
The DNA here is from genome assembly GCF_000263155.2 of Setaria italica. Lineage (NCBI taxonomy): Eukaryota > Viridiplantae > Streptophyta > Magnoliopsida > Poales > Poaceae > Setaria > Setaria italica. Next base: position 1,673 of record NW_014576784.1, read on the forward strand.
ATTAGGAAGATTGGATGCGTTCGTTGCGAAAAAATCCACCCGAATTTCGCTACCCAGGAATAGTGCATTCGGGTGCCGAAATGCACCCGTTTTGCATAATTTTTCGTGCCGGAACCGAATACCCAAAAACACTCCCAAACATGTTCTAAGGTCTAATTAGGAAGATTGCATGCATTCGTTGCGAAAAAATCCACCCGAGTTTGGCTACCCGGGAATAGTGCATTCGGGTGCCGAAATGCACCCGTTTTGCATCGTTTTTCGTGCCGGAACCGAATGCTCAAAAATACTCCCAAACATGTTCTAGTGTATAATTAGGAAGATTGGATGCATTCGTTGCGAAAAAATCCACCCGAGTTTCGCTACCCGGGAATAGTGCAGTCGGCTGCCGAAATGGACCCGTTTTGCATCGTTTTTCGTGCCGGAATCGAATGCATAAAAACTCTCCCAATCATGTTCTAGTGTATATTTAGGAAGATTGGATGCGTTCGTTGCGAAAAAATCCACCCGAATTTCGCTACCCGGGAATAGTACATTCGGGTGCCGAAATGCACCCGTTTTGCATAATTTTTCGTGACGGAACCGAATACCCAAAAACACTCCCAAACATGTTCTATGGTCTAATTAGGAAGATGGCATGCAATCATTGCGAAAAAATCCAACCGAGTTTCGCTACCCGGGAATAGTGCATTCGGGTGTCGAAATGGACCTGTTTTGCATTGTTTTTCGTGCCGGAACCGAATGCTCAAAAATAATCCCAAACATGTTCTAGTGTATAATTAGGAAGATTGGATGCGTTCGTTGCGAAAAAATCCACCCGAATTTCGCTACCCGGGAATAGTGCATTCGGGTGCCGAAATGCACCCGTTTTGCATCATTTTTCTCGCCGGAACCGAATGCCCAAAACAGTACCAAACATGTTCTAAGGTCTAATTAGGAAGATTGCATGCATTCGTTGCGAAAAAATCCACCCGAGTTTCGCTACCCGGGAATAGTGCATTCGGGTGCCGAAATGGACCAGTTTTGCATCATTTTTCGTGCCGGAACCGAATGCTCAAAAACACTCTCAAACATGTTCTAGTGCATAATTAGGAAGATTGGATGCGCTCGTTGCGAAAAAATCCACCCGAATTTCGCTACCCGGGAATAGTACATTCGGGTGCCGAAATGCACCCATTTTGCATCATTTTTCGTGCCGGAACCGAATGCCCAAAAACACTCCCAAACATGTTCTAAGGTCTAATTAGGAAGATTGCATGCAATCATTGCGAAAAAATCCACCCAAGTTTCGCTACTCGGGAATAGTGCATTCGGGTGCCGAAATGCACCCGTTTTGCATCATTTTTCCTGCCGGAACCGAATGCTCAAAAATACTCCCAAACATGTTCTAGTGTATAATTAGGAAGATTGGATGCGTTCGTTGCGAAAAAATCCACCGAGTTTCGCTACCCGGGAATAGTGCATTCGGGTGCCGAAATGGACCCGTTTTGCATCATTTTTCGTGCCGGAACCGAATGCTCAAAAACACTCCCAAACATGTTCTAGTGTATAATTAGGAAGATTGGATGCGTTCGTTGCGAAAGAATCCACCCGAATTTCGCTACCCGGGAATAGTGCATTCGGGTGCCGAAATGGACCCGTTTTGCATCGTTTTTCGTGCCGGAACGGAATGCTCAAAAACACTCCCAAACATGTTCTAGTGTATAATTAGGAAGATTGGATGCGTTCGTTGCGAAAAAATTCACCCGAGTTTCGCTACCCGGGAATAGTGCATTCGGGTGCCGAAATGGACCCTTTTTGCATCGTTTTTCGTGCCGGAACCAAATGCTCAAAAACACTCCCAAACATGTTCTAGTGTATAATTAGGAAGATTGGATGCGTTCGTTGCGAAAAAATCCACCCGAATTTCGCTACCCAGGAATAGTGCATTCGGGTGCCGAAATGCACCCGTTTTGCATAATTTTTCGTGCCGGAACCGAATACCCAAAAACACTCCCAAACATGTTCTAAGGTCTAATTAGGAAGATTGCATACATTCGTTGTGAAAAAATCCACCCGAGTTTGGCTACCCGGGAATAGTGCATTCGGGTGCCGAAATGCACCCGTTTTGCATCGTTTTTCGTGCCGGAACCGAATGCTCAAAAATACTCCGAAACATGTTCTAGTGTATAATTAGGAAGATTGGATGCATTCGTTGCGAAAAAATCCACCCGAGTTTCGCTACCCGGGAATAGTGCAGTCGGCTGCCGAAATGGACCCGTTTTGCATCGTTTTTCGTGCCGGAATCGAATGCTTAAAAACTCTCCCAAACATGTTCTAGTGTATATTTAGGAAGATTGGATGCGTTCGTTGCGAAAAAATCCACCCGAATTTCGCTACCCGGGAATAGTACATTCGGGTGCCGAAATGCACCCGTTTTGCATAATTTTTCGTGCCGGAACCGAATACCCAAAAACACTCCCAAACATGTTCTATGGTCTAATTAGGAAGATGGCATGCAATCATTGCGAAAAAATCCAACCGAGTTTCGCTACCCGGGAATAGTGCATTCGGGTGTCGAAATGGACCTGTTTTGCATCGTTTTTCGTGCCGGAACCGAATGCTCAAAAATAATCCCAAACATGTTCTAGTGTATAATTAGGAAGATTGGATGCGTTCGTTGCGAAAAAATCCACCCGAGTTTCGCTACCCGGGAATAGTGCATTCGGGTGCCGAAATGGACCCGTTTTGCATCGTTTTTCGTGCCGGAACCAAATGCTGAAAAACACTCCCAAACATGTTCTAGTGTATAATTAGGAAGATTGGATGCGTTCGTTGCGAAAAAATCCACCCGAATTTCGCTACCCGGGAATAGTGCATTCGGGTGCCGAAATGCACCCGTTTTGCATCATTTTTCTCGCCGGAACCGAATGCCCAAAACACTACCAAACATGTTCTAAGGTCTAATTAGGAAGATTGCATGCATTCGTTGCGTAAAAATCCACCCGAGTTTCGCTACCCGGGAATAGTGCATTCGGGTGCCGAAATGCAACCGTTTTGCATCGTTTTTCCTGCCGGAACCGTGATGAGGACACCACGAGTACATCTACACTAGCAGCACCTCAGGCGCCTCCAGTTGCTCCTCCACCTCAGGCGCCTACAGTTGATCATCCAGTTGGGCCAATCACTCGGGCCCGTGCGAGAGAATTAAACTTCATCATGGTGTTAAGGAACGAAGGCCCATCGGAATAAGAAGATGGCCGAACAGGGCAGCCCAGGTGGGGCGCCTAGGGTTGGGCGCGCGTGACCCCTCCGGACTCCAGGGGCTGCGCCCCCTTTATTTAGTCGGAGTCCTTTTTGTTTACGACTTGAGTTTTGTTTTACATCTAGCTTTAGCTACTCTTGAACACGCGCAAATACGCGCTGTCCTTGTGTGATTCAGAACTCCACCTTCGAGTGATATTTAGATTGCTCGCCTCTTTTTCTTGTTCGTTCTTCGATTGCGGATAGGAATCGATCTTCGTGATCAGGCTGATCTCGCACCGGCGAGGTTGGTAACCATCGGGAGTTGGTTCAGCGATTGCATTGGCGCTTCGGGTTCGCTCGTTGTAGTCGGATCGTGAGGGTCTACTTCCACCAAGTCGAATTTATCTCCACTCACCAAAAGATCGGGCACTCCAACTCTATCAAGTGGTATCAGCTTTCCAGGTTGATCGGTGAGTTTTACCGAGTGTTTTTCCCTTCCTACAGTCCACAAAAACCAAAAGAATTCAGGTTAGATCCTTATCCCAGCAACCGTTTAGCCTCGCACATTCTTTCAATAAGTGTCTTTGTTGAATTTGTGTGCCTACTCGTTCAATTGTTGCTGGTTACTTGTGTTTAATCTCTTGTTTCTTGTTTTTCCTCTAACCCTAGTTTTCGCCGCTGCCGCCGTTCCGCTACTCGCCAACCCTACCACGCCGCGCCACCCCACCCCTCCAATCGCCCCCTCCCCTGTCCAAAAAAAACAGAGAGAAAGATAGAAAGCAATCAAAAAAAAGGAAAGTGCAAAAAAAAAGGAAAGAAGCCAAAAAAAAAAGAATCCAACATGGAGAAGGAAGGTGATCCGATTTTGTTTCGGTGGAAACTCCCTTTGCGCGCGCCATGAACCCCCGTGGGTCACGACCCTCCAGGGTAACTCCGCACCCCCCACGCATCCCGCACCCCCCCCCCCACGCATCCCGTGCCAGCTTTTCATATACGTATCTCTCTTTCTTGGTACATTTTTCTGAGTTCCGCCTTACTCTAGAGAGAGAGTGTGTGCCACAATTTGCTATTTGAGATCCTCTGTGTTCATATTATTAGTTTTGGGGCACCCTCTGTGAAAAAAAAACAGAAATAAAAAAAAAAGAGGTGCCCTCTCCACCTATGCCTCTGTTCTTTCGATTTTCCTTCTTACCAGCAACTCTTGTTCCGTGTTTGGCACTATATTTCAACTTTGCATTATTGTTTGATTGTGCTAATCCTTCATTTGAGTGCAGCCTTCCCAGAACTCCACATAGTTCTACGACGAGCATATTTTGTTTCTCCAGGCAATCGCTCCTTCAATCTTTCACGAGTTCCACCGGTTGGTTGCAGTTCGCCCCTGTGTGCGTGGTAAGAACAGATAAGAATTTGATAACAGCACTAGTGTGAGCGCCTTGTGAGCCGTTACACCCCTATTTTGTCGTCGCTTTGGTTCTTGTATTTGCGCTAACCATGGCAGATGATGTCGACGCGGGGGCTAACCAGCTGCAGGGCATACGGGCACAAGTTGAAGGGCTTGTCACTGACATTCAGACGATTCATGAACGGCTGGACTCGACGATCTCCTCGTCGACCGAGCGGTGTGATCAGCTCGACCTTGCACAGACGGCCGCTAAGGCCACACTCGACTCAGTTGTGGCAAGACTCGATGCATTGCACACAATAGTCGCAGAGTTGCAGCAGGGTTATGGTGGTGACTCGGACCAGGACGATGGCGACCGCCGAGGCCGTGCCCGCCGCGTGCCACGCCGTCCCGGTGGTAATGATTCCTTTTCCAAGATTAAATTTAAAATTCCACCTTTTAATGGCAAATATGATCCTGTTGCATATCTTGATTGGGAATTAGAAGTTGAACAGAAATTTTCATGCCATGATATTCTTGCTAATTCTCAAGTTAAAGCTGCTATTAGTGAATTTACTGATTTTGCTTTAATTTGGTGGCATGAATATAAACACAAACATCCCAATACCATTCCAACCACTTGGGAGCAATTAAAAGCTGCTATGCGCCACAGATTTGTGCCTTCTTATTATGCCCGAGATTTGCTTAATAAAATGCAACGTTTTCAGCAAGGTTCCAAATCTGTTGAGGAATATTTCCAGGAATTACAAATAGGCATGATTCGTTGTGGGTTATTGGAGGAAAATGACGCTGCTATGGCACGTTTTCGTGGTGGTTTGAACTGCGAAATTTAGGATATACTTGATTATAAGGACTACACAGATATGACAACTTTATTTGAATATGCTTGCAAAGCTGAATGTGAAGTGCAGAGACGCCGCTCGAAGACATATTCTAACTCTTTTGCCGGAAGAAGCTCGACATCCAACTCCGCACCCGCTCTCCCTGCGCCACCCGCGCCCACCACTACACCGCGCGAGCGAATGGCCAAACCTGCAAGCGCTGCCCCTTCCACAGGCGCCGCCCCTCCCACAGGCCGTACACGGGATATTCAGTGTCATCGTTGCAAAGGATTTGGCCACGTGATTCGGGACTGTCCGAACAAGCGCACTTTGCTTCTTCGTGACGATGGTGAGTACTCTTCCGCTAGTGATTCTGAAGATACTCGACATGCGATGCTTGCCACTGACCATGCAGCTATGGAGGTACATGTCAACCCGGGCGATGCCGATAGGTATGAAAGTCTTGTTGTGCAGCGTGTTCTTAGTACACAGGTCGCCCCGTCCGAGAAGAATCAGCGACACACTCTTTTCCATACCAAGGACGTTGGTTGAAAAGTTGTCTTTACCCACTCGTAAGCATCCACATCCATATCACATTCAATGGCTTAATGATGGTAGGAAAATTAGAATTACTCGATCAGTCCGTGTTCCTTTCTCCATGGGTGCTTATTCTGATTTTGTCGATTGTGATGTTATTCCCATGGAAGCATGCTCTCTGTTACTTGGGCGACCTTGGCAATATGATACTGATAGCTTGCATCATGGTCGTTCAAATCACTATTCTTTCATGTTTAAGGGTCAGAAAATAATTATACATCCAATGACACCTGAACAAATTCTTAAAGATGATCTTGCTAGAGCTGCTAAAACTGCTAAACAACTTGACGCATCGCCCTCTGTTAATTCTGAAATCAAGTTGAATGCTCCTATTTTGGTTGCCACACGTGCTGATTTTGATGAGTTACGCGATGCTCCTTTGCCATGCTATGCCCTTATATGCTCTAGTGTGCTCGTTTCACTTGACGATGCACCATCTTTGGATATTCCCCCTGCGGTAGCTAACATTTTGCAGGAGTACGCTGATGTCTTTCCAAAAGATTTGCCACCGGGACTCCCACCACTTCGTGGCATTGAGCACCAGATCAACCTCATTCCCAGCGCACAGCTTCCGAACCGCGCACCGTACCGTACAAATCCGGATGAGACGAAGGAAATCCAGCGCCAGGTACAGGCGTTGCTTGACAAGGGTTATATTCGTGAGTCTCTTAGCCCTTGCTCCATTCCCGTGTTACTTGTTCCAAAGAAAGATGGCTCATGGTGTATGTGTGTAGACTGTCGTGCTATTAATAACATTACCATTCGCTACAGATACCCTATACCACGCCTTGATGCTAGATGAGCTTAGTGGTGCTATTATTTTCACTAAGATTGATTTGCGTAGTGGCTACCATTAGATTCGCATGAAATTAGGTGATGAATGGAAAACGGCTTTTAAATTGAAATTTGGGTTATATGAATGGTTGGTTATGCTGTTTGGTTTGACAAATGCTCCCAGCACATTTATGCGTTTGATGAATGAAGTTCTGAGGCCCTTCATAGGATTGTTTGTAGTTGTCTATTTTGATGATATCCTCATTTACAGCAAGTCTATGGAAGAGCATTTAGAACATTTGCGTGCTGTTTTTGATGCGTTGCGTGCGGCCCATTTATTTGCTAACCTCGAAAAATGCATGTTTTGCAAACAACGTGTCTCGTTTCTTGGCTATGTTGTTACTCCACAGGGCATTGAGGTGGATAGCAGCAAGATTGATGCCATTCGGGAGTGGCCTACACCGACGACGGTCACACAAATTTGAAGCTTTCTTGGCCTTGCAGGTTTCTACCGCCAGTTTGTTCGTGATTTTAGCTCCATTGCAGCGCCTCTACATGAGCTTACAAAGAAGGATGTTCCCTTTGCTTGGAGTGATTCGAAAGAGGTTGCGTTCAGCACCTTGAAAGATAAGTTAACCAATGCTCCTCTCTTGCAGTTGCCTGATTTTACTAAAGTGTTTGAGCTTGAATGCGATGCTAGCGGTATTGGGCTAGGTGCTGTTTTGTTACAAGAAGGAAAACCGGTTGCTTACTTTAGCGAGAAATTAAGTGGTGCTAGCTTGAATTATTCTACTTATGATAAGGAGCTTTATGCTTTAGTGCGCACTTTGCATACTTGGCAGCACTACCTTTGGCATCGCGAGTTTATAATTCATTCTGATCATGAGGCTTTAAAACATATTCCTACCCAAACAAACCTGAACCGTTGTCATGCTAAATGGGTAGAATTCATTGAGTCTTTCCCTTACATTATTAAACACAAGAGTGGGAAGGAAAATGTCATTGCTGATGCTTTGTCGCGTCATTATACCATGCTGTCACAGTTAGATTTTAAAATCTTTGGCTTGCAAACTGTGAAGGATCAATATGTGGATGATGCTGATTTTAAAGATGCTTTCGCCCATTCTCATGGCAAACCATGGGGCAAATTTCACATACAGGACGGGTTCCTGTTTCGCGCTAACAAGCTGTGTGTTCCAGCTAGCTCGGTTCGTCGTTTGTTGTTACAGGAAGCGCATGGAGGCGGTCTCATGGGGCACTTTGGCGTCTACAAGACACATGAAGTGCTGGCTGCCCACTTCTTTTGGCCCCGGATGCGTGCTGATGTTAAGCGCCTTGTTGCACGCTGCACTACTTGCCAAAAAGCAGAGTCACGATTGAACAACCATGGTTTGTACATGCCTTTGCCTGTTCCTACTTCCCCTTGGCTTGATATTTCTATGGACTTTGTTTTGGGATTGCCTAGAACTAAGAAGGGGAGGGACAGTATTTTTGTGGTTGTTGATCGTTTCTCCAAAATGGCTCATTTTATACCTTGTCATAAGACTGATGATGCTAGCAATGTTGCTGAATTGTTCTTTCGCGAGATTATTCGTTTGCATGGTATTCCAAATACAATAGTCTCTGATCGTGATGCTAAGTTTCTCAGTCATTTTTGGAGATCACTGTGGAATAAAATGGGAACTAAATTGCTGTTTAGCACCACTTGTCACCCTCAGACTGATGGACAAACTGAGGTGGTTAATCGAACCTTGTCCACTATGCTTAGGGCTGTTTTAGATACACACTTGAAACGTTGGGAAGATTGCTTGCCTCATGTTGAGTTTGCTTATAATCATGCAACGCATTCTTCTACAAAGATGTGTCCTTTTCAGGTTGTTTATGGTTATATTCCTCGGGCGCCTATTGATTTGTTTGCACTTGATGCCGAGGATGCCCCACACATAGATGCTGCTGCACATGTTGATCAAATGATTAGCTTGCATGAGCAAACTCAACAAAACATTGCTGCTGCTAATGCTAAATATCAGGTTGCGGGTAGTCAAGGGAGAAAACATGTTACTTTTGCACCGGGTGATCTGGTTTGGTTGCATTTGAGAAAGGATCGTTTTCCTACTTTACGTCATTCCAAATTGATGCCACGTGCTGCTGGTCCTTTTAAAGTGCTAACCAAGAATAATGATAATGCTTATATCCTTGACCTGCCTGCGGAGTTTAGTGTTTCCACAAGTTTTAATGTTGCAGATTTGAAACCGTATGTGGGCAAAGATGAGGAGTTGCCGTCGAGGACGACTTCAGTTCAAGAAGGGGAGGATGATGAGGACACCACGAGTACATCTACACCAGCAGCACCTCAGGCGCCTCCAGTTGCTCCTCCACCTCAAGCGCCTACAGTTGATCATCCAGTTGGGCCAATCACTCGGGCCCGTGCGAGAGAATTAAACTTCATCATGGTGTTAAGGCACGAAGGCCCATCGGAATAAGAAGATGGCCGAACAGGGCAGCCAGGTGGGGCGCCTAGGGTTGGGCGCGCGTGACCCCTCCGGACTCCAGGGGCTGCGCCCCCTTTATTTAGTCGGAGTCCTTTTTGTTTACGACTTGAGTTTTGTTTTACATCTAGCTTTAGCTACTCTTGAACACGCGCAAATACTCGCTGTCCTTGTGTGATTCAGAACTCCACCTTCGAGTGATATTTAGATTGCTCGCCTCTTTTTCTTGTTCGTTCTTCGATTGTGGACAGTAATCAATCTTCGTGATCAGGCTGATCTCGCACCGGCGAGGTTGGTAACCATCGGGAGTTGGTTCAGCGATTGCATTGGCGCTTCGGGTTTGCTCGTCGTAGTCGGATCGTGAGGGTCGACTTCCACCAAGTCGAATTTATCAACACTCACCGAAAGATCGGGCACTCCGACTCTATCAAACCGAATGCTCAAAAACACTCCCAAACATGTTCTAGTGTATAATTTGGAAGATTAGATGCGTTCGTTGCGAAAAAATCCACCCGAGTTTCGCTACCCGGGAATAGTGCAATCGGGTGCCGAAATGGACCCGTTTTGCATCATTTTTCATGCTGGAACCGAATGCTCAAAAACACTCCCAAACATGTTCTAGTGTATAATTAGGAAGATTGGATGCGTTCGTTGCGAAAAAATCCACCCGAATTTCGCTACCCAGGAATAGTGCATTCGGGTGCCGAAATGCACCCGTTTTGCATCATTTTTCTCGCCGGAACCGAATGCCCAAAAACACTCCCAAACATGTTCTAAGGTCTAATTAGGAAGATTGCATGCGTTCGTTGCGAAAAAATCCACCCGAGTTTCGCTACCCGGGAGTAGTGCATTCGGGTGCCGAAATGCACCCGTTTTGCATCGTTTTTCCTGCCGGAACCGAATGCTCAAAAACACTACCAAACATGTTCTAAGGTCTAATTAGGAAGATTGCATGCGTTCGTTGCGAAAAAATCCACCCGAGTTTCGCTACCCGGGAATAGTGCATTCGGGTGCCGAAATGCAACCGTTTTGCATCATTTTTCCTGCCGGAACCCAATGCTCAAAAACACTCCCAAACATATTCTAGTGTATAATTTAGAAGATTGGATGCGTTCGTTGCGAAAAAATCCAACCGAGTTTCGCTACCCGGGAATAGTGCATTTGGGTGCCGAAATGGACCCGTTTTGCATCGTTTTTCGTGCCCGAACCGAATGCTCAAAAACACTCCCAAACATGTTCTAGTGTATAATTAGAAGATTGGATGCGTTCGTTGCGAAAAAAACCACCCGAATTTCGCTACCCGGGATTAGTGCATTCGGGTGCTGAAATGCACCCGTTTTGCATCATTTTTCGTGCCGGAACCGAATACCCAAAAACACTCCCAAACATGTTCTAAATTCTAATTAGGAAGATTGCATGCAATCCTTGCGAAAAAATCCAACCGAGTTTCGCTACCCGGGAAAGTGCATTCGGGTGCCGAAATGGACCCGTTTTGCATCGTTTTTCGTGCCGGAACCGAATGCTCAAAAATAATCCCAAACATGTTCTAGTGCATAATTAGGAAGATTGGATGCGTTCGTTGCGAAAAAATCCACCCGAGTTTCGCTACCCGGGAATACTGCATTCGGCTTCCGAAATGGACCCGTTTTGCATCGTTTTTCCTGCCGGAACCCAATGCTCAAAAACACTCCCAAACATGTTCTAAGGTCTAATTAGGAAGATTGGATGCGTTCGTTGCGAAAAAAGTCCTCCCGAATTTTCCTACCCAGGAATAGTGCATCGGGTGCCGAAATGCACCCGTTTGCATCATTTTTGTCGCGGAACCGAATGCTCAAAAACACTACCAAACATGTTCTAAGGTCTAATTAGGAAGATTGCATGCAATCCTTGCGAAAAAATCCAACCGAGTTTCGCTACCCGGGAATAGTGCATTCGGGTGCCGAAATGGAAAAGTTTTGCATCGTTTTTCGTGACGGAACCGAATGCTCAAAAACACTCCCAAACAAGTTCTAGTGTATAATTAGGAAGATTGGATGCCTTCGTTGTGAAAAAAATCCACCTGAGTTTCGCTACCCGGGAATAGTGCATTCGGGTGCCGAAATGCAACCGTTTCTCATCATTTTTCCTGCCGGAACCGAATGGTCAAAAACACTCCAAAACATGTTCTAGTGTATAATTTGGAAGATTAGATGCGTTCGTTGCGAAAAAATCCACCCGAGTTTCGCTACCCGGGAATAGTGCATTCGGGTGCCGAAATGCACCCTTTTTGCATCATTTTTCGTGCCGGAACCGAATGCCCAAAAACACTCCCAAACATGTTCTAAGGTCTAATTAGGAAGATTGCATGCAATCATTGCGAAAAAATCCATACGAGTTTCGCTACCTGGGAATAGTGCATTCGGGTGCCGAAATGCACCCTTTTTGCATCGTTTTTCGTGCCGGAACCGAATGCTCAAAAGTACTCCCAAACATGTTCTAGTGTATAATTAGGAAGATAGGATGCGTTCGTGCCGAAAAAATCCACAGGAGTTTCGCTACCCGGGAATAGTGCATTCGGCTGCCGAAATGGACCCGTTTTGCATCGTTTTTCGTGCCGGAACCGAATGCTCAAAAACACTCCCAAACATGTTCTAGTGTATAATTAGGAAGATTGGATGCGTTCGTTGCGAAAAAATCTACCCGAATTCGCT
>NW_014576785.1:0-13538 GCF_000263155.2 Setaria italica
GAAGCATCAGCGTATCCATATCCACTCCTTGTCGAAATTAAGGATGTGGATGATAACAATGCATGCGTTTTTCTTCATTAATTAAGAAACATCAGCATATCCACTGCTTGTCGAGATTAACGATGTCGATGACAAGAATCCATGCATTTTTCTTGATTGATTAAGAAACATCAGCATATCCCCCCTGTTGATGCCCCCCTGTTGATGCCGATGATAACAATAATGCATGCATAAGCGTGTAAGTTGAAATAGCATGAGCGTATTTGATCTAAGATGTACGTATGCAGAGCATCTCCACATAGAAACTTGTGTGTTTAAAGTGCATCTTATTGCAACATACTTTTGCTCAATTTAGTTTTTCAACAGCAGATTATTGTCCCATTGATACAGAAAACTCATCACTACAAGTTGCTTTGGATCTTTGAGTTATATAGAGGTATCGTTGTCGATTCATAGGAAATAATGCATCGTTGTGCGTTTTTTAGAAAGAACTGAAGTCATACTCAAGTATCAATGTCAGTTCTTTTTAAAGAAACGGTAGTGATCAGGCTTGTGGAAAATACGTAGAATCCTTTGACGTCCCGACCGCAGCAACATGTCCCAACACTGGTAGAAAACTCACTTTTTATCTCGGTTGGTAGATGTCAAATATCTCTAAAAACCATCCGGGATAAATTTTTCGAGGTAAAAAGGGGTCCTTTAGCCCCAGGTCGCTCAACCGGGACTAAAGGAGCTGCCACGCCAACGCAGGATAGGCTCCTTTAGTCCAAGTTGATTTTACCTATCGGGACTAAAGGGTGCCCCGTTAGTCCATGTTGGTTTTTCCAACCAGGACTAAAGGGTAGTTGAGACTTTTTTTTATAATAAAATCAAACTAGTAGAATCCTTTGACGTCCCGACCGCAGCAACATGTCCCAATCCCCAGTGTGCTATGTTGCCTGTCTCTACATCTCTCTCATTTTAAGATTGTTCATCTTTAGAGGTCCACTTCACGGTTACTGGTAGCACCAGATTACAATCTTACACGACAGAGCTAGAAAGATTCCACCTTTGCTGAATCTAGACCAATGATGCACCGTCGCACTATTGGAACCATCCAGAACAGATAATGGACATTACAATTCCTTGTACAAAAATCAAACAAACAATCTCTTAGTGTTTCTGTAGAGTAACATGCATAGCTTCTCATCTTAGATTGACAACCTTCAGTCCATCCCTCGAAGCTGCTCGTCTTTGGTTTTAGATTCTATTGCTGCCCAGCATGATCAGACTTGTTTTGATCAATACAAAACTGTGCTAGTGCATAGGGAAGCATCAACACTTTTAGAAAATGGTGTTCACGCATGTGTGTACCAGTTGGTAGCTTCAACATACTAAATGTCAGAACTTAGTACTGGCTAGAGCCACCTGTTGATACTAATGTACACCCCATAAAATAAGCTCCTTCGTCCTCCCCGAGCCCAAGCTCAACCATTTGACCAAGAGCTCAGGCTTCTTCACTCCATAAGCGACCTAGGGGAGGTGCTTCCCATTATATCCACGATTTGTGGGGATTTCACTCTTCCAACTGTTCTAAAGGTTAGCAACTTCATCCTCCCTCCTCTCATGATTAGTATTTTATGTTTTATGCTTTGTAGTTAGAGAAATTTGTCCTATTTTAGACTGAGGATGACTGGAGATTTTTTTCATTTATACATGCATGGAGAATGTAGATTTTTTACCTGTGAAAGTCTATTCGATATTGAGAAAATCGTATTGGATTACTTGTAATATTTGAAGTGTATATAAATTGTATAAATATAATATATGTAACCTTTACTATATGCTAGATCAATATATATTAGCGTAATATTACTACATATTCAAACAGATACTGTACGCGCATATGAATACCAATAAGAATAAAAATATGAATTAAAGTGAAAGGAAAACAAAAAACTAACCATTTTGTACCGGTTAGTAAAACCAACTGGTACTAAACTGTCGTCCGCAATAGCGCGACGTGGCTCGCAGTTTACTACTGGTTGGTACTACCGACCAGTACTAAATGGCATGGCATTTAGTACCGAACAAGCAGTACCAGTCAGACGCTCGGTACTAAAGGTCGATCGTCCAGCAGTAGTAAATCATCTCCTGAGCTAAATTTCAGAACTGAGACTACTCCAAGACCTATAGGCGATGGTTATAAAAAAAGACACAACATATGAAAGGAATATTTGCACAATCGAAGACAATTCATGTAATGCCCTTTGTTGTAGAAAAAAATTACTCATAGATATTTTTTTGGTTACAAAAATATGGCATGTTATTTAGGTGTTGTAGACATAAATCAAAAAGGCCTAAGGCGCTTGGTTTGGTTCAATGTCACTAGTAGAGAACTGACTTTGATGCACCCCCTTTCGTCCCGGTTTAAAGTAGACCCGGGAGAAAAGGGGGTGCGCTATGGTAGGCAAGAACAGAGGGAAGATTTACTCCCGGTTGGTATTTGCAACCGGGACTAAAGGCCCCCCTTTAGTCCCTGTTGTAACGGCTAGTTCCGGAGTGTCGGTGGGTTTACCCTTTTGTCCCGGTTGGAGGCTCCAACCGGGACAAAAAGTTTACTCCCGGTTGGAGGTTCCAACGGGGACAAAAGGGCCAACCTTTTATCCCGGTTATAGTTAGCAACCGGGATAAAAGGGGGGGCCCTTTTGTCCTGGTTGGTGTTGGCAGCCGGGACAAAAGGGTAGTTTTCGATTCCCGCCGGGGGACGTACCCTTTTATCCCGGTTAAAGTTAGCAACTGGGATAAAAGGGGGGCCCTTTTGTCCCGGTTGCTGTTGGCACCCAGGACAAAAGGTCCTTTTAGTCCCAGGTTCAATTACGAACCGGCATAAAAGGGGAGGGGGAGAAAAGCCACTGTAGCCTCTTCTACCCCCCCACGCCAGTTAAACTTAGCCAAATTTTCACCCCACCGCCAAGATCCTGCGCCCTCGCGCCTGCTTCGTCGCCACCTGTCCGCCTCCCTCGCCGGCCGCCGGCGTCCTCGTCCCCCATTGCTCCGGCCATCGTTGTCCCGCCGCCCGACCACCTCGCCCGCGCCCAGACCGCCTCCTCCTCCATCGCCCCGGCCCGCCTCCTATCCTCCCTCATCGTGCCCCCTCGACCTCATCGCCGCCGGCCGCCTCCATCGCGGGGCCTCGTCGCCACCTCCGTCCGAGTCACCTCCTCTGTCGCAGCCACATCCTCGTCCACCGCGGCGCCTCGTCGCCGCCTCTATCGCGCACGCCGCCTCCGTCCCTCATCGCTGGCCACCTCCGCCTGTCGTTGCTGCGCCAACCTTGCTCCGTCCCTGCCTCCGCCGTCCCACCGCTCTGGCCAGCTCGTCGCCCAAGCTAGGCACCGCGTGAGGTCCGCCGGCACTGGTGCCGGGAACGAAGGGCTCTTGCTGACGCAAAGGGCCTTTTTTATTTGTTAGTTAGAAAATGAATAGAAATTAGTAGATTAGTTAGAAAATCATTAGATATTTGTAGATTAGTTAGAAAATCAGTTGATAAATTTTGTAGAAATTCATTCAAATCAGTAGGAATTAGTAGTAATTTGCTAGAAATTCCAATAAATATGTAGAAATTAGTAGAAATTTGGTAGAAATTCTTACAAAGTATGAGTAATTTGTTGAAATTTGTATAAACATTCCGGACTTTGTGGGATACATGTTATTGTAAAATTAGTACGAATTAGTAGTAATTTGCTAGAAATTCCAATAAATATGTAGAAATTAGTAGAAATTTGGTAGAAATTCTTACAAAGTACTACTAATTTGTTGAAATTTGTATAAACATTCCGAACTTTGTGGGATCCATGTTATTTTATGATTTCATGTATATACCCTTACGTACATGTAACTAAGGCGATTTCTATGATTTCTATGTGAAAGCGTGGACGTTGAAGAAGATGGCTACACAATTCCAGACATTGAAGAAGATGTTGGATGACAACTACATTAAGAAGCGCCGAACTCCAGATTTCAATGTGTGGCCAAAGTTGAGGGACCACTGGGAGGCATTTGTTGAATATAAGAGGAGTGAGGACGGTGTGAAAAAGATCCTAACCAACACTACAAATTCTGGTCAGAAGGGGTACCATCATCATCTAGGGCGAGGTGGTTATGGCACAGCAATTCCCAAATGGAAGAAGATGGAACAAGATCTGATCGAACGGGGAATCGTACCTACAACTATTGAATAGCCCAAACGATCAAAAAATTGGTATTACGCTCATGGAGGCACCCTGAGTCAAGAGGATGGGACGTTGATATTCAATGAGATAATACGTGAGAAGGCCGAACATCTTATGAAGAACATTGAAAGATTCTAAGGCTGGGAGGTTGAAGGTGGACCGAGAGAATGATGAGCTCACATTGGCCCTCGATAATCCCGAGCACCCAGGACGTTACCGAGGGTTCGGGGTCATTCTGTGGAAGTTTGCTTTCTGAGGTGACAGCGCATCGTACGCAAGCCGCAAGCGAAGAAAGGAACAGATCGAGGAGAGCTGGCGGCAGATGCCAGAATCGAAAGTGCAGGCACAAGAAGAAATAATGTTGGAGGAAATCAATCGTCAAGTGGCCCACGTAGTTGCGGAATTGGCCCAATCTGGAGCATTGCCAAATCCAAACTACGCTAGCCCTTCTTTACGCCTCTTGAGCAGTTGTGCTTCTACAGGGCTCCCCGATAGGCAGACGCTCAGGTTACCCATAGAGGAGCAACGGTTCGCTGTGGATGCCATCATGCAACGCACCACATGTGAGCTGCATGTACCGGTCGGCAACCTCACTATTAAGGTATACTTATACATAATATTTATGCAATCTTGTCAATTGATCCACGCCTCGGGATTGGAGTTTAATAACTTGTTTTCTTCTGCTATATGTACAGGTGGCGTACGGGAGTGCGTTACCAACCCTGGCAGGGCAGAGCAATCATGGCATAGAGATTCCACCTGGCTACACCAGTGTCCGCGTAGAGTAGCTTGTTGATAGCCAATATGAAGGCCTAGAGCTCGACCTCCCGAGAGGCGACGGGGAAAGGACACTGGCAGATGCGCTTCATTGGATCATTTTATGGCGCAAACGCTACATCATCATTCCTAGCACGGAGCCATCTCCTCAGAGCTCAAGACCGCTCCCCATAGATCCCCAGTAGCGACCTTCTCCTCATAGCTCGACACCGTCATCTCCTGCACAACCTGCTCCAGGACCGTCGCTTCCTGCTCTATCAAGGTCTCCATCTCTGTAATAAGTGCCATTTTAAGCAATATAGTGACCATGAAAAATTCATAAAGAAATCCAAAAGAAAAAGAAAGGAAATTGGCAAAAAATTCCAAATTCGGCCAAATTTTGACCGAAATTTGAATTTCAAATTTGAAATTCAGAAAAATTTGTCAACCATGTGGACTACAAGTGTAAGATTATTTGGAAGTAGGGGATCAAAAGTTTGGAGCTAAATTGATGCCAAACATTACAGAAGAATCAGAGAAAGAAAAAGAAAAGAAAGCATTGCTGTTTACTGTTCACCGTCCGAAAACAGCAGTTCAGAGAAACAGCCACAGAGTCTGTTTTCAAAATTCATTTCTGGAGAATTTTGCAACGAAGTGCACTATGACAACTATACCATATTAAAGTGTGAACATTGGACTACAATAATCATGTGTTGTTGGCCAGGAACAGTAAAAGGAAGGAAGTCAAACTCGAGCTCAAAGTCAGCACTAAATCACAAGTCGACTGAAACTCTGAATTTTGACTAAGTCTGAATATCAGCAGTGCATCAACTTGGGGCTCGAATTCAGAGCAATGTAGCTAAAGGGAGGTACTTGTTCATGAGCAAAATGGAACATTGGGACAATATAGAACATGTTTGAGGAGAAGTTGGACCGAGGGCAGAAGGATTAGACCACGAAATCGAGTCATCAAGTGAGCTCCATGACACTGTCACTGACTGACGAAACTGAATGGCAGTTCAGTTAAAAGTTCAGAAGAAACCAAGAAAACAATTCCAAATTCAAGCCAATTCGGTGTTTATCTCAGGCCGACGCCAAAATAAAAGATGGCGGTCTTGAGTTTATCTTCAAGTTCTGTTAAAGCACGAGAGGCCGTCGGATTGAGGATCAACCGTTAGTCGCTTCTGAAGATCACGGGCGCCAGAAGAGCGGTGACAGAGCACCCAGACGTGTCGCCGCCGCCGTCGTCGGTCGTCCGCCAGCATGACTAGCTAGGCCACCTCCTCACCACGCAAGCCTAGCGGTAGACCACGGTGGCAGCCATGCGCGCGGTGAAACCCTTGAATGTTTACTGTTCCCGCGCCACCGTTTCACTGCTTCCCCTTTTTACCGCCGCCCGCTCTCCTCTGATCAGTATCGCCGCCAAGCAAAATTCTACCACCTCCCAGCAGCTCCCGTCGATTCCTCTTGCTCACTCCTCCACAGATACCCCAACTACACCCTGAGCCAGTCGTTGTCCCACATCCTTGCCGAGATAGCCGTGCTCGCCGCCGCTTCTGTCCGCCGCCGTCGCGCCGCCCGCTCACGGTAAGAACCACCTTGCGCCGCCTTTCTTCCTTCTTGAGCAGTCGTAGTCAAGTCCTTAGGGTCTGAGGATGGAGTAAAAGCAGTCGTTTGAGTCGGTTAAGTTGTTATCGCAAGGAGCCACGGCCGGCCGAGGGAGTCGCCGCCTGTCGCCGTGGAGGGGATAGCTCCGGCCATCTCTGGGGAAGCTGTTGCCGCGCACGGGGTCGTGTAGGTCTAGGGTTGGTGTTGTCGCCTGGTCCCGCCGCCGGGAGGGCGCCGGCCGACGAGCCGCGCCGCCCCTGTCACGGGCGCGTTTTGGCGGGAGGAGGAAGAAGAGTCCGGGCGCTCGGGCCCGCGCGTCAGAGGCGACGGAGGGAGGAAGGAGACAGGCCAGAACCGCGCAGTCGGTTGCTGGGCCGTGGCTTAAAAGCCCAGTGCCGCGCGCGGATGAATAAAGGAGAAAAGGGCCGGGCGCGCGCAGTCAGTTGTTGGGCCGGAAGCGGAAAAAGAAAAAGAAAAACGGCCCGCGTGGCCCGTCGGAGGGAGGAATAGGACCGGCGGGTAGAAATGAATAGGAAGGTGGGGTCCACGCTGTGGGGTCCGGTGTTTCGTGAGAGAGGGTAGGGTGTGGGTGAGTAAGAAAAATTTTTCCGGGGGAATTTCGGGAAAAGTTAGATTTCCTTAGCAAAGTAATTCGTTTAATTTTATTTTATACCTTTTTAATCACAGAAATTTGTAGGAGTGTCCAAAATTAGTGAAACCAATTTTGTTAGGCTTTTTTTATTTTCCTTTATGCATTAAAATTTTTACACCCTAGAAAAATAATAAAATTTCGGGTATTTATTTAATGCCTTCCTTTAAAGGTAATTAAATAAATACTTAATATTTATAAAATGTATAAAATATGAATAACACTTTATTAATCACAAATAATTCTTAACTCATAGGAAATTAGATTTTCAAGATAGGAAATAATTACCACTTTTTCTAAAAATAAAAGAAAAAGCTATAGGAAGGGTTAAATGAGAAAAATAAAAATATAAGTTAAATGTTTTAGATTTTTGTGTGTTGACTTACAACTTATTCGTGATAAGTCGTATAGTCCTTGTTGGCTTGCAACTTTATCATGAAGGAAAGTTGTATAGTCTGTTCTTCAAAAAGTTTGCATTCTAACCCCTGCATGTATATATGACGTAGATCCAGAAGCACCGGAAGAGGATTACTGGGAATTTTCAGAAGGACCCTTGGAGCCCGACGAAGTGTTTGAATTTGTTCCCTGTGAAGCGAATCCGTCGGCTTCTACTAATCTTTTTAACGATCAAGGCAAGCCCCGGTGCATTTATACCTATCTATTTTGGAGTCGTTATTTTATGTGACTAGTTATAGGTTATTGGTTTATCGCATGCACTAGTTCTAGGAGTTGAATGAAACCTATGCTTGTGTATGATCCTACCTTGATTTAAGGACATCTTTGCCACTTGTTCAAATCCTAGAAACTACCCAAGTCTAGAATTGCTTACTTGCTTACATGCTTGGTTTACCAACCTTAAGGAAAACTCTTAAGTCATACATGCTGCTTATGAAGGATAGTTTGGAATATGGAAACGGACAGAAGCTAGAGATGTAGTTCTGTCTGCTAGATTAATCTGGTTAAGGCCCGATTCATGTCTTAACTGCTGATCAAGTGATAAACATCTGATCACTTACTGGGTATGGGACCAGTAAAGCCCAGTAGATTAGTAAATTCTATGATCAGGAATGCTTCGTACCCGCGCTTGACGTGTTGGAGATTGGCAGGGGTGTAGCCTAAAACTCACATGGAGATCAGGCCAGACGTGGGGTCCCATGTGGGGGTGCATCCCTGGGTCCGGGTAGTTGTATTCCTAATCATTGACTTTACTAATCGAGAGGTTGTTAGTACGACCTGGACAGTCATATAATGCTGATGATCGGGGTGCTCTCCTGCAGGATGTAATTAGATCCGGATCGCCGCAATTCTCGGTTATGAATGCACTTGATCACTGTTGAGCATCGTAGTATAAACTCATGTGATATAAAATCTCCTGTTGCCAAGTACTGTATGATTTAATAGCTATGATTGTTTTACTTCTGTTATCATCTAGAATGGTTAGGTAATGACTTAACTAAAATAAAAGATAAAACTAAGGCCTCACTCGTAGTAAGCTTTTTCGGCAAAATTGTGTCAACCAAGCACACCCAAAGGCTGACATGCATTCCAAAGAAAACTATTATATTGGTTAGTCGGGTAAGACTTGCTGAGTACCCCGTACTCAGGGTTTTCCCCTTGTGGTTATCTTTCAGAAGCTCCGCAGGAAGCTACCAAGGAGGAGACCCCAAAGACCTAGAGTGTTGACCTGAGTCTCTCAATACTCTAGAAAACCGTTTATCGACGCATCTTCTTCTAAACTGTTTATGTTTAATCTTAGAGCTTGTTTAACTCTGCATTACTAAGTTTGTTTCAACTTAAGTCTTGTAATAACTCGTACCTCTTAATTATGTATGTAAAAATGTAATGTTTGTTGATATTATCCCATCGCGGATATTATCCTGATGTATGGCTATGAGACACATCGTGGATCCTTCGAGGAGTCCTAGGGACACTCGACGGACTACCGGACTTATGCTGTTTTAGGTACGTCTCGGATAATTGCTGTTCCGACAGCGATTAGGCGCACTTAAACCAGCTTAAGTTGGGCGGTTCCGCCACAATCTCCATCACATCCTGGTCGTGGGAGTGGCGACGACAATAACAACACCCCTCCCCGATCATCGTCGCCAGGACTAAGAGCAGCCCCGATGAAGGAACCTACAGCACCACTAAAGAAGTCACGAGCACCGCCTCCCAAGCAAAGACAGAGAAAGAATAAAATAAAGGAGTCTGAAGTGACTCGTAAGGAACGCTGGGAGGCAATGAGTCCTGTAGAACACTGGGCAGAAATCCAAGCAGAGGCCAGTGTGTGGTTCAAGAAACAAGCCGAAGAAAAAAAAGCAAGGGAGATAGAGCCACCGCCAGTAAATCGAAGAGATTTAAACTTTTTTATTTAGATGGAAGAAGGAGCCAAGAAAAGGATACCACTGCTATCAAACTACGAATGGGCTTTAGTAAAGGCTGATGAGAGGGACAAAAGGAAAGGAAAGTCATCTTTAGTTGAAGGACCCGGGACTAACGACCCCCCCTTTTGTCCCGGTTGGTTTATCCCGGATGGATTTTTGGGAGATATGCACCCTACCAACCGGAACTAAAGGACAGTTCTCTACTAGTGTGTGTTTACTGGGCTCAAAAGTCTTGTCCTACCGGTACACCACCTTAAGCTCTGGTCATTACTGATGTTTACGAGAGATATTTAGAAAAAATAGGCTCCTTAGGGGGGTAGGGCTGGCCCTGCAACCCCCCCCCCCTTGGCTCTCCGCCCCTGATTCCGCCGCCGTCTGGTAGAACCGAGATCGAGTTTTCACTCAGAGGAATCAATGGTTGCGAGGAAGGAGAGTCCCACAATGATGCTGCCATCACTACCAACACCAAGTTGGTCATGGCTTTCGCCAAGCTCTCCCCGCACCAACCACACAACCATGCTTATCATGATCACTACTGGAAAACTGAGCATTGGTCCTAGCCCTTAGTACTGGTTGGTTTTTGACCCGGTACTAATGTGAGCATTGGTATTAGGTCTAACGGCTAGTTCCCCAGGAGCCCCCCATGACCCCCTTTAGTACCGGTTGAGAGCTCCCACCACTACTAAAGGTCACCTATTAGTACTGGGTGGAGCCTCCACCCGGTACAAATAGGTGACCATTAGTACCGATCGGAGCCTCCAACCAGCACTAACTTCCTTCCTATAAATCAGATGTCTTCTTCCTCCTGCCCGAGCTATTTCCTCCAGCTCGGGCTTCATCCATTCATAGCGAAATAGGGGAGGTCCTAGAGTAAGATTTATGCTTTAGAGCTAGAGTAATTTGTGATTTTTAAAAAAAGGTACAATGGAGAAATTTTTCATTTATATACATGTGTTATTTAGAACTCATATTTGAGATTTTTAGAATAAGCTACAATTTTATGGATGCTATGTTTCATATTAGTCAAAGAAATTGATACAGAGGTTAGAGGAATAATTTCATAGTTTAATACTTTACAAATATGAGCTAAATAAATTATGGGAAAAAAGAATCCGTTCATATTTTAGTGATTTGCAAATATGAGTGAGATAAATTGTGGTACATAGAGATAATAAGATGAAATAGAGGTACATAATTAATCATTTTTCAAATAAGCTACAATGGAGAAACTTTTCATTTATATGTTATGTTTGAGCTAAATAAATTGTCGCAAAAAAGATAATTTATTCATATTTTAGTCATTTGCAAATATGAGCTAAATAAATTGTGGTACGTAGAGATGGCTACTGCTGCTACTAGAGGTAGTGGCGATCGTCGTCGTTCCTCTCGAGATGCAGAAGCCTTTTGTTTGGTTCACGTGTGGATGCAGAAGCCTTTTGCGGTGTAGGCTCCCGTTGGCGAGGCTCTCGAGATGTAGAAGCCTTTTGTTTTCTTCCTGTGTGGATGCAGCCAGACCAACACGAGACATTGATTGGTTGGCCGCAAAACTAGGATGCCCAGCAGCATTTAATCCTCTATGCGTCGCTCGTGTGCACACCAGCGCACCACGCAAGCCTGGATGAGCAGAAGCGTATAAAAGTTCAGCAGCCCACAAGCTAGGCCAGTGGACAGCTTTCGCATGGTGAGGGCCTGTCCACGCCCCTAGGCCTTGTTTCTTTCCAAGGTTTGCAGAAAGCTGGTTTTTTATTTTTGCTCCCTAGAAGATGGCTTTCCGAAAGCTGGCTTTTGGAAAGCTAACACCGTCTAGCAACCTAGCTTTTGGAATGGTGGGATGGAGTGTCTGTTCTATGGGGTCCACATGTTAGGCTTTTCTTCAACCTTGGATGCTGGCCGGATCACCCCTGGCCTCATTCTAATTCACACGTGCAGAGACGAGGCCGAGCACGCCTCCAACCGCAATCGAAGTAACACGTGTGAACACAAGTATGAGCACAAGTTCTCCCCCTCCACCACCTAGTGTGCATCGCACCGTTGTCGTGGCCACCTCACCAACCGCCACCCTCCCGTCCATAGCATCCATGTCCACGGTGCCATGTGTGCTGCTCCCCGCGGACACGTCCTTGTCGTCCTCCACACGGCAATTGGATCTGAACCCTAGCAGCAACCAATTCCTTGCCACGTGGCGCCTCTGCGCCATCCGCTGCCTCGCTAGTGCGGCCCCGTAGCCCTGACGTAGATGCCTATGGTGAGAAGCGTTGGCGGGGTTAGGAAGCTAACATGGGGGAGGGGACAAGGAAAGAAAAATGACTAGTTCACAACATAAACGATGGTAGATGGGTAATTTTCACGACCTTGACGTAGAAAGTTGCAGAAAGCTCAAATTTCACTGCTTCTGGGCTTTCCATGTAATCGTAGCTTCTGTGGGCTTTTGGCTTTCGGAAAGCTCAGCCTAGAAGCTGGCCGTTTGTTTGAGCTTTCAACTTTTAAGGTGGAAAGTTGCTGGAAAGCCCAAACAAATAGGACCCTTGACCAGACAACAATTCACGAGCACCTTGCATTCTACGAGCCTGGATGACCAAAATGCAGACATCTGATGACCAATGGTGGTGACCCTTGGATGATCAGTGATTGACAATATTGTGTTGGAATGATGTTGCTCTTGGCTTGTGATGTGTAGGTGTTGGATGCGGTGTGGCGGCCAACGGCATGCAGTGAAGGTCAAGTGAAAGGTTCATGCCGATGGACCAAGGGCGGTGAAGGATGAGCGTGAGTAGGCTTAGACTGATGGACCCGAGGATTCTGGTGGAGTCATGGGCAGTCCACATGGTGCATGGAAGAGCAAGAGAACCTGATGGGATGGAGACTGCGTTGGTCGAGTCAAGTGGGATGGAGGCGAGTCAAGTAGGGCACATGACATCATCGCGAAGCTTGCTTTAAGGAAAAGCAAAGTCGTGAAGGTGGTATGTTCGTCCGATGAGCGCAGAGAAACTTGGACCACAATACCCCTGCGTGGGTAGTTATCCTAGTAGTAGTTGTAGGGGTAGTTTAGTAACTAGTCCGAGACTATAAATAGGGATGGGGGGCTGGTTGTTTAAGCACCTCTCTAACCATCTCTTCTATCTAGGTTTTTAGTAGTTCACTACCCTCATTTCTCTCTCTCTCTAGTTTATCTCTCTAGAGGTCCTCAGATGTTTTGAGCAACGAATCCATATATTGAACTGAAGTTTGTTGCAGGAATGGTGGCCCTAACATCTTCGAGTCCTCCGTGTGGTAGGGGATGACGACTTTGTGCGATTCCCATTTGTGTTCTTCGCGTTCTTGTTTCTTCCCAACCTCCTTCCTTCACATGTTTGTTCGATTCGTGTTTTGTGGTGGGTTTTGAGTCAAATCGGTTGTTTGGATATGAACTAGGACATGAGCTGAACCTTTCCACTGAAGGGATTTCATTGAAACCTCACGAGTTCATAGATCGGGGCGATTCAATTTTCAGAGTGTGAAAAGTTGTAATCTTCACAAGATTTGGAATTCCAATTGTTTTACAAATCTTTGAGGTATAATTTCTGAGTATTATCTTCTCTACTATCTTGTGATGCTATGGTACAAATTTAGTGATTTTTGGAGGTCGTTTGATCAAGTTTTGGATTTTTCTTCTCTCCTCACGAAGGCTGATTTCTGAGCTGTAGGAAGTTCCGACACTGTGTAGGAAGTTCCAACGGGTTAGAAGTTCCAACACAGGATCAGACGTTCCGATGCGTTAATTGCTGAAAACCCGAAAACCTCGGTCGAAAGTTCCGATACTGGGTTTGATTTTGAGACAGAGGCCTAAGATTTCGAAAGAAATATTTGAGGCTCCTGTTCACCCCCCCCCCTCCGGTTGCCTTTTCGGTCCTTCAGCATCCAATCACGCCCAATTGTACTTTCTTTTTG
>NW_014576786.1:911-8224 GCF_000263155.2 Setaria italica
GAAAACATGGCTATGGTACGAAGCCGTGAAAATCGCGTCAGGAACTGTTTTCGGCCAAGAAAACGTGTGCTATAGGTCACGGGAGCCCGGAAACGGCCACACATGCCACCGGAGCGAAAACGTGGGGGATGGTCCGAAGCCGTGAAAATGGCCTCCGGAACCGTTTTCGGCCAAGAAAACGTGTACTATAGGTCACAGGAGGCCGAAAACGAGCACACCGTCAACCAGCGTAAAAAACGTGGGGGATGGTCCGAAGCCGTGAAACTGGCCTCCGGTCCCGTTTTCGGCCAAGAAAACGTTTGCTACACCTCACGGGAGCTCGAAAATGACCACAAAGGCCACCGGGGTCGAAAACATGGGAGATGGTACGAATCCGTGAAAATGACCTCCAGACCTGTTTTCGGCTAAGAAAACATGTGCTATAGTTCACGGGAGCCCTAAAACGGCCACACCGGCAACCGGTGTCGAAAACTTGGGGGATGGTCCGAAGCCATAAAAATGGCCTCCGAACTCGTGTTCGGCCAAGAAAACGTGTGTTATAGGTCAGGGGAGCCCTAAAATGGCCACACCGGCAACCTGGGTCGAAAACGTATGGGATGATCCAAAGCAGTAAAAATGGCCTCCGGACCCGTGTTCGGCCAAGAAAACATGTGCTATAGGTCACGGGAGCCCAAAATGGCCACACGGTCCACCGGGGTCGAAAATGTGGGCGATGGTCCCAAGCCGTGAAAATCGCCTCTGGACCCATTTTCAGCCAAGAAAACATCCGACATAGGTCACGGTAGCTCCAAAACGGCCACACCAGCAACCAGGGTCGAAAACGTGGGGTATTGTCTGAATCCGTGAAAATGGTCTCCGGACCCGTTTTCGGCCAAGAAAACATCTCCTATAGGTCACGAGAGCCCCAAAACGGCCACACCGGCCACCGAGGTCGAAAACGTTGGGGATGGTATGAAGCCGTGAAAATGGCCTTCGGAGCCATTTTCGGCCAAGAAAACATGTAATATAGGTCACGGGAGCCCTGAAACGGCCACATTGGCAACCGGTGTTGAAAACATGGGGGATGGTCCGAAGCTGTGAAAATGGCCTCCGGACCCGTTTTCGGCACAGAAAACGTGTGCTATAGGTCATGGGAGCCTGAAAACGGCCACAGCGGCCACCGGAATGGAAAGCGTGGGGAATGGTCCGAAGTCATAATAATGGCCTACAGACCCGTTTGCGGCCAAGAAAACATGTGCTATAGGTCATGGGAGCCCAAAAACGACCACACCAGGAACCAGTGTCAAAAACGTGGGGGATGGTCCGAAGCCGTGAATATGGCCTCCGGACCCGTTTTCCACCAAGAAGACGTGTGCTACAGGTCACGGGAGCCCGAAAACGGCCACACCGGTGACCGGGGTCGAAAACTTCGGAGATAGTACGAAGTCGTGAAAATGGCCTCCGGACCCGTTTTTGGCCAAGAAAACATGTGCTATAGTTCACGGGAGCCCTAAAACGGCCACACCGACAACCGGTGTCGAAAACATGGAGGATGGTGCGAAGTCGTAAAAATGGCCTCCGAACTCGTGTTCGGCCAAGAAAACAAGTGCTATAGGTCACGGGAGCCCCAAAACGGCCACACGGGCCACCGGGGTAAAAAACGTGGGGGCTGGTTTGAAGCTGTGAAAATGGCCTCCGGACCCATTTTCAGCCGAGAAATGGTAGCCCGAAAACGGCAACACGGGCCACAAGGGTCGAAAACGTGGGGGATGGTCCGAATCCGTGAAAATAGCCTCGGAACCCGTTTTAAGCCAGGAAAACATCAGCTATAGGTCACAGGAGCCCCAAAACGGCCACACCAGCCAACGGGGTTGAAAATGTGCGGGATGGACCGAAGCCGTGAATACGGCCTCAAGAACCGTTTTCAGCCAAGAAAACGTGTGCTATAGGTCACGGGAGCCCCATCACGGCCACAACCGGGGTAAAAATGTGGGGTATGGTCTGAAGCTGTGAAAAAGGATTCCGAGCCCGCTTTCGGCCAGAAAACGTGTAATATAGATTACGGGAGCCCAAAAACGGCCACACTCGCAACCTGGGTCGAAAACGTGGGGGCTGGTCCGAAGCCATGAAATTTCCTCCGGACCCCTTTTTAGCCAAGAAACGTGTGCTATAGGTCACGGGAGCCCGAAAATGTCCAACCCAGGAATCGGTGTCAAAAACGTGGGGGATGGTTCGATGCCTTGAAAATGGCCTCCGAACTCGTGTTTGGAAGAAAACGTGTGCTATAGGTCACGGGAGCCCTAAAAATGCCATACCGGCAACCGGTGTCAAAAGCGTGGGGGATGGTCCAATGTCGTGAAAATGGCTTCCGGACCCGTGTTCGGCAGAGAAAACATGTGCTATAGGTCATGGGAGCTGCAAAACGGCCACACGGGCCACCGGGGTCGAAAACGTGGGCGATGGTCCGAAGCCGTGAAAATGACCTACGGACCCGTTTTCGGCCAAGAAAACGTTTGCTACAGGTCACGGCAGCTCAAAAACGACCCGAAAGGCCACCGGCGTCGAAAACATGGGAGATGGTACGAATCCGTGAAAATGACCTCCAGACCTGTTTTCGGCTAAGAAAACATGTGCTATAGTTCACGGGAGCCCTAAAACGGCCACACCGGCAACCGGTGTCGAAAACTTGGGGGATGGTCCGAAGCCGTAAAGATGGCCTCCGAACTCGTGTTCGGCCAAGAAAACGTGTGCTATAGGTCACGGGAGCCCGAAAATAGCCAAACCAGCAATCGGTGTCGAAAACATGGGCTATGGTACGAAGCCGTGAAAATCGCGTCCGGAACTGTTTTCGGCCAAGAAAACGTGTGCTATAGGTCACGGGAGCCCGAAAACGGCCACACCTGCCACCGGAGCGAAAACGTGGGGGATGGTCCGAAGCCGTGAAAATGGCCTCCGGAACCGTTTTCGGCCAAGAAAACATGTGCTATAGGTCATGGGAGCCCTAAAACGGCCACACCGGCAACCTAGGTAAGAAATGTGGGCGATGATCCAAAACAGTAAAAATGGCCTCCGGACCCGTGTTCGGCCAAGAAAACATGTGCTATAGGTCACGGGAGCCCAAAACGGCCACACGGTCCACCGGGGTCAAAAATGTGGGCGATGGTCCAAAGCCGTGAAAATCGCCTCTGGACCCATTTTCAGCCAAGAAAACTTCCGACATAGGTCACGGTAGCTCCAAAACGGCCACACCAGCCACCAGGGTCGAAAACGTGGGGTATTGTCCGAATCCGTGAAAATGGCCTCCGGACCCGTTTTCGGCCAAGAAAACATCTGCTATAGGTCACGAGAGCCCCAAAACGGCCACACCGGCCACCAAGGTCGAAAACGTGGGGGATGGTACGAAGCCGTGAAAATGGCCTTCGGACCCGTTTTCGGCCAAGAAAACGTCTGACATAGGTCACGGAAGCCCGAAAACGGCCACACCAGCCACCAGGGTCGAAAACGTGGGGTATTGTCCGAATCCGTGAAAATGGCCTCCGGACCCGTTTTCGGCCAAGAAAACATCTCCTATAGGTCACGAGAGCACCAAAATGGCCACACCGGCCACCGAGGTCGAAAACGTTGGGGATGGTATGAAGCCGTGAAAATGGCCTTCGGACCCGTTTTCGGCCAAGAAAACATGTAATATAGGTCACGGGAGCCCTGAAACGGCCACATTGGCAACCGGTGTCGAAAACATGGGGGATGGTCCGAAGCTGTGAAAATGGCCTCCGGACCCGTTTTCGGCACAGAAAACGTGTGCTATAGGTCATGGGAGCCTGAAAACGGCCACAGCGGCCACCGGAATGGAAAGCGTGGGGAATGGTCCGAAGTCGTAATAATGGCCTACGGACCCGTTTGCGGCCAAGAAAACATGTGCAATAGGTCATGGGAGCCCAAAAACGACCACACCAGGAACCAGTGTCAAAAACGTGGGGGATGGTCCGAAGCCGTGAAAACGGCCTCGGGACCCGTTTTCGGCCAAGAAAACGTGTGCTACAGGTCACGGGAGCCCAAAAACGGCCACACCGGCCACCGGGGTCAAAAACTTGGGAGATAGTACGAAGTCGTGAAAATGGCCTCCGGACCCGTTTTTGGCCAAGAAAACATGTGCTATAGTTCACGCGAGCCCTAAAATGCCCACACCGACAACCGGTGTCGAAAACTTGGGGGATGGTCCGAAGCCGTAAAAATGGCCTCCGAACTCATGTACGACCAAGAAAACGTGTGCTATAGGTCACGGGAGCCCCAAAACGGCCACACGGGCCACCGGGGTCAAAAACGTGGGGGCTGGTTCGAAGCTTTGAAAATCGCCTTCAGACCCGTTTTCAGCCGAGAAATGGTAGCCCACAAACGGCAACACGGGCCACAAGGGTCGAGAACGTGGGGGATGGTTAGAATCCGTGAAAATAGCCTCCGGACCCGTTTTCAGCCAGGAAAACATCTGCTATAGGTCACGGGAGCCCCAAAACGGCCACACCAGCCAACAGGGTTGAAAATGTGCGGGATGGACCGAAGCCGTGAATACGGCCTCAAGAACCGTTTTCAGCCAAGAAAACGTGTGCTATAGGTCACAGGAGCCCCATAACGGCCACAACCGGGGTAAAAAATGTGGGGTATGGTCCGAAGCTGTGAAAAAGGATTCCGAGCCTGCTTTCGGCCAAAAAAACGTGTAATGTAGATTACGGGAGCCCAAAAACGGCCACACTGGCAACCTGGGTCGAAAACGTGGGGGCTGGTCCGAAGCCATGAAATTTCCTCCGGACCCCTTTTTAGCCAAGAAACGTGTGCTATAGGTCACGGGAGCGCGAAAATGGCCAAACCAGCAATCGGTGTCAAAAACGTGGGGGATGGTTCGATGCCTTGAAAATGGCCTCCGAACTCGTTTTTGGAAGAAAACGTGTGCTATAGGTCATGGGAGCCCTAAAAATGCCATACCGGCAACCGGTGTCAAAAGCGTGGGGGATGGTCCAATGTCATGAAAATGGCCTCCGAACCCGTGTTCGGCAGAGAAAACATGTGCTATAGGTCATGGGAGCTGCAAAACGGCCACACGGGCCACCGGGGTCGAAAACGTGGGTGATGGTCCGAAGCCGTGAAAATGACCTACGGACCCGTTTTCGGCCAAGAAATTGTGTACTATAGGTCACAGGAGGCGGAAAACGACCACACCGTCAACCAGTGTCAGAAACGTGGGGGATGGTACGAAGCCGTGAAACTGTCCTCCGGACCCGTTTTCGGCCAAGAAAACGTTTGCTACATGTCACGGCAGCTCGAAAACGACCACAAAGGCCACCGGGGTCGAAAACATGGGAGATGGTACGAATCCGTGAAAATGACCTCCAGACCTGTTTTCGGCTAAGAAAACATGTGCTATAGTTCACGGGAGCCCTAAAACGGCCACACCGGCAACCGGTGTCGAAAACTTGGGGGACGGTCCGAAGCCGTAAAGATGGCCTCCGAACTCGTGTTCGGCCAAGAAAACGTGTGCTGTAGGTCACGGGAGCCCGAAAATAGCCAAACCAGCAATCGGTGTCGAAAACATGGGCTATGGTACGAAGCCGTGAAAATCGCCTCTGGAACTGTTTTCGGCCAAGAAAACGTGTGCTATAGGTCACGGGAGCCCGGAAACGGCCACACCGGCCACCGGAGCGAAAACGTGGGGATGGTCCGAAGCCGTGAAAATGGCCTCCGGAACCGTTTTCGGCCAAGAAAATATGTGCTATAGGTCATGGGAGCCCTAAAACGGCCACACCGGCAACCTGGGTCGAAAACGTAGGGGATGATCCAAAGCAGTAAAAATGGCCTTCGGACCCGTGTTCGGCCAAGAAAACATGTGCTATAGGTCACGGGAGCCCAAAACGGCCACACGGTCCACCGGGGTCGAAAATGTGGGCGATGGTCCAAAGCCGTGAAAATCGCCTCTGGACCCATTTTCAGCCAAGAAAACATCTGACATCGGTCACTATGATATATATAAAACGCAACGTGGAAACGAACTGGAAATTAGCAACCTGCGGTGACATCTGTCTCCCGAGAAATTAGCAACCTGTAATGATCCTAGCAGGAGCGCGCGAGTAATTAATTAGCCGCCGCAAATGGATTTATTATTCCCACGTGACATCATATTGTTAGACGCATTATTGGATGCAGCCTCACTTGTATTCAAAGTGCGATGGCAGAGGGCACACCACAGCACGGGACAGAGTCCAATCTCATCTCGATCGTTTGCCACACAGCATACTAGCACAGGCCAGAGGGATGTCACATTTGATACGTTACGAGGGGGACCATTTCGCCCGCCCAAACAATGCCTGCCGGCAACCTAGCTAGCTCTGTGTTCCTTTGCTGGCATGCTAAAATCAGACAGCAGGAGCGTGGCTTGTAACCAAAAGCAGGATCGCCTGCAGAAAGCGCAGTGCCAGCAGCATACATGGCCTCATCCCTGAGCCCCCCTGCCTGCTCGGATGGGTGGTGGATGATTCGCCGGCACATGCAGCTCTGTACCGCACAAGTTTGCCATTCGAGCGAGGATCCTGTCGCGGAACGAACCTTATTAGCCATCTAGGAACGAACCTTCTCTCTCGTTCGTTCATCGATCGTCCACCAATGGGAGATCGATGTGCCAACAGCGATCTGCGTTATACCACCAGAGGACAAGTAGTTGCAACAGGATAGATGGATCTTAAGCCGCTTTGCTCGACACGTCGTCTGTCTCCGATCCCGGACGGAGAAAAGAAAACGGGCAGGGCAGACGGGCCTGCCTACTTGGGCCTGCTCTATTAATTAGGAAGCGCCGGAAGACAATGGTGGATTATATTGGTGGTGGCAGCAGCCGTGCACGTCGCCATGCCGTGCACATCCATTTGGGTTTTCCTTTAGCTGTCCCGTCCGTGTGACATGATCGACAATGTGTGCCGGCAGGACAGGAACGAGGCGCCGATCGAGAGCTGTAGCCCTTTGTGGCGAGCACGTCCGCCGTCGATCTCGGTCGCCACCCCGGCCGCCGGGCACTCCGCCTCTTGCCCTCTACGGGAAGCGCGAGCGCTTACGCGTAGCGCTCTGGCCAGACAGTGTCTGTTTCCGGCCAAAGCCCAGCTCGTCGTCCGTGATCGACTACTGCGCACATGCCGATCGGGGTGGATTCCTTCCGGGCGGTAGGAGGAATATCAGGCTGGTCTGGTCTGAAACGAGAGGAGCGTAGCGTGAGGACTGGACTGCCTGCTATTCTATTTGGGGCAGGCCGAACGAACCTACGCGTCGTTGTCCCTGACTGCACATGCACACTGACAGAA
>NW_014576786.1:8324-13748 GCF_000263155.2 Setaria italica
GACCGGAACATCAATCAAGGAAAGCCCTGCCTCGATAATGTTGTCCCTGACTGCACATGCACACTGGCAGAACGACCGGAACATCAATTAAGGAAAGCCCTGCCTCGATAATGGAATGGATGGAGCTGTCACGCTGCGCAAGCGCAATCACTCTCGCTTCGCTTGTGACTCGATCGATCCCAGCGTCCACCTGTGTGTGAGAGCGGATGATCGATCGCAAGGTCGGCAAGGACACAGCTAGCGCCTGTATGTGCACCAAGCCAGGGAGCACTGGCTCGCCGGTGCCAGATCAAGAAGCGCGCGCCCACACGTCCGTCATGCATGGATGAGCCGAGCCGGCCATGTACACCAGCGACGCGACGCGCGGCCGACGGCCCGGCAGCTGTGGTAAACGGCATGAGACCAGAACATTGGACCGACGCGCCTGGAGACCGACCGGAGACTGGTATCCATCGGATACGGCCGCCTCTGCCAAATGTTCAGGCGAATTGAACCACCCTAGCTAACCTTTGCTACGATGTTCATTCGAGTGGGTTTTGCTGACTGCCGCTACTACTTGTAAGAAGCTGCCCAAAATCTGGGATGTGTAATATATACTCTGTTCTTTATTTCGACCGATCAAGGTAAACCAACACACCTGACCTGCTGGGCAACTGAAATGATGCATCAGGATCAGATCATCGCAACCAACAGTAGATGACCAAACCTCTCGTCCTATGTGAAAGAGTTATAAGTGCGTACTAATTCCATGAGCTTTTTTTCGGTACCTTATACTGGGGTATACTAGTGCTCGAAAAGGGGAACTTGTATATAAACATCCCATTGAAATGTTCACTAGTGGTATGGGTAGTATATATATAGCTACTATAAGGGTAATATGGGAAAAGAACAAAAATGACATCACGATAATACATTTTTGACACTAAAAATCTGCCCTTGTAAGAGAGACAATTAATACATATGTAATTATTACTAAATTTAAAAACCCTTAAAAATGGTTGGTTTGATCTCCTCTATACTATATACTACCGAATAGTAGTATAAGGCACCGTCAAAAAGCTCAATTCCTTCGCTTCCACCACAATGAAAGTTTTAATTTCATGCAGCATTCATGTACTCAGCGAGAGAGCATTTTACCCACATGTAGTCTTGACATGGAACTCATCTCCCTGTTAATCCCAAGAAATAATTATTGACAACCTGAATAAATCTATTTTGTGGAAGATCGTTAAGGGTAATTCAGAGGAGAGACAGGTCAGGCTGCTCACAGTGACACTGATGATGCAACTGTCCTGCGTTAGCAGTAGCTTTCAGCTGATTCACTTCTTCCCTTCTGCTGAATCATTACCTGATCCCGTCACCACCGGTACCTTCCCTTCAGAGAGAGAGACAGAGGTCACCAGAAGCCAGAAAGGTACCTTTTCTTCTCTTTGCTAATTAATTGTTGCCACAGATTACCTAGGCCAGACTCTAGGCATCATCATCCATGTGAATCACAAGGATGGATTTATGCACCTTTGCTTCTTGCATTGCTTGTACAGAAAAGTTACAGTAGAGCTGCTACCTATAGACTGCTTCACTTTAGAGAACTTGAGATATGAAGATTAGCGCTTAGCTAATTTTATTTCATTTCTCAAGCATCATTGATGGTTCCATTTGTGATCATATATGTAATAACATCAACTAGCAGAATTCTACAAATTGGCTTGGTCAGTGATGAAAGAAGACATCCTGGCCGCTTTTGATGCCTTCTACGGAGTAGCTTGTGGTCGACTGCACAAACTTAATGGGGGCATTCATCACTTTGTTACCCAAGGGACAGCAGCTAAAGTCACCATCAGACTACAGGCCTATTAGTTTGATACATAGTTTTGCTAAGCTTATTGCTAAGCTTTTGGCCAACAGGCTAGCGCCTGAACTTGAGCACTTAGTGGATGTAAATCAAAGCGCCTTCATTAAGAAGAGATCCATCCATGACAGTTTCAAGTTTGTAGAGCAAGCTGCTAGATCATTACACAAGAAGAAAAAAGCCTTTGTGCTGCTCAAGTTGGATATCTCAAAGGCATTTGACACGGTTTGTTGGTCGCTCATGCTGCAGGTCCTGCAAGCCCTGGGTTTTGGGGGAAAATTTCGAGATTGGGTATCTATACTGGTATCAACAGCCACAACAAGGGTATTAGTCAACGGAGTGCCAGGAGGTGTTATTCGCAATATGAGGGGGCTACGGCAGGGGGACCCCCTGTCCCCCATGATCTTCATCCTTCTTATGGAGATGCTGCACCGTCTGTTCAAAAGAGCAGTCCAGCAAGGTGTTTTGGCTGCACCGGCCGATCATGGCATACAACACCAATGTTCTTTATATGCAGACGACGTGATCCTTTTCACTTCACCGACAATTCAGGACATGGTCACGGTTAGGGAAATTTTACTCTTCTTTGAAAATGCGTCTGGCCTGCACACCAATTTTCAGAAAAGCTTGGTGGTGCCCATAGCATGCTCTCGACAGCAGATTGAAGCAATCACTGAAATTTTGCTAGCCAGGGTTTCTGAATTTCCCATTCAATATTTGGGGCTACCATTGACAATTGGCAGATTAAGGAAGGCACACTTCCAACCGTTGATCGACCGAGTAACAGCTAGTATGCCTACATGGAAGGCGCCATTGATGAACAAAGCCGGCCGACTGACAACAGTTAGGGTGGTCATGACTTCAATACCTATTCACACACTCATTTCATTAAAAATGCCAGGGTCCTAGAGGAGATTGACAAAAGGCGTCGCGGTTTCCTGTGGACTGGCAAAGAAAAAGCCTTAGGTGCTCACTATACGGTTGCCTGGCCAACAGTTTGCAGGCCTACTGACTATGGCGGCTTGGGTCTATTGGACCTCAGGCTAGCGTCCTTCGCCCTCCGTCTATGATGGCTATGGCTGAAGAAGACTGACGCGAACCGGCCTTGGAAGAACCTGCAATTGGAGTTTGCCCGAGACATTGTTCTTCAGCACATGTTCCAGGCTTCCATTCAGATACAGCTTGGGATGGCAATTTGGCGCTCTTTTGGTAGGATGCTTGTCTAGGACAATCTTCACCCTCTATTCTGGCACCAGATCTCTGTAACTTGATCGCGCCGCAGGTGAAAAGAACAAGGACGGTCGCACAGGCGTTGCACCAGAAGCAATGGATTCTAGACTTTGCCGGATGCGCTACAGCGCCTGCTCTTACACAATATGTTCTTCTCTGGCACAAACTAGCCAATGTTCATCTAATCCAGGGAGTTGAAGACCGAGTCTTGTGGAGATGGGACGCCTCTGGAGTTCTGCTCGTTCAGCCTACTGCGCCGTCTTTTGTGGAGCCACAAAGTTCGCTGCCGCTAAGCTGATTTGGAAATCATGGGCACCAATGAAAGTGATTTTTTTCATCTGGTTGGCAGTTAAGGAGCAGTTGTAGACGGTTGATAGAAGACATCGACATGGGTTACAGGGAAACGCGGAGTGTACATTCTGTGAACAAGAGCTAGAAACGGCAGTGCACTTGCTAGCTGCTTGCCCTTACACAAAGGAGGTTTGGCACATCGTCTCGACAGTGCTGCACATACAGAACACCACCTCACTGGCTGAAACCTACTTAACAGACTACTGGGTGCATAAGCGGCGAGCCATGAGCAGATCACTAAGAAAAGGGATGGACTCCTTGTTTATGTTGATCTCCTGGACAATTTGGAAACAGCGCAACGACAGAAACTTTGATAGAGCCCCAAAAAGAAATCCTCTGCAACTAACTGAGCTAATCCGAGAACGAGCTGTTGATTGGTGCGCGGCAGGAGCAAAACACTTAGCAATGTTCCAATGGCCGCGACAACAGCAGGACGACGCTGAAGCAACGGTACCTTAGTGGTTTCTTACCCTGACCTTTGTGTTTAAACGGATGTAAATAAGTTGCCATGTAAGCTCAAGCTACATTTCAAAACCATGTGCGTGAGCCCGGTAGGCCCGCGTTGTAACAATTCTACTCATTCTTCTTAATACAAAGGTACGCAGCTCTCCTGCGTATTCTCGAAAAACATAACATCAACTAGCCTAGTAGTTGATGAGCTGATGATACAGGAACAGGTAGTCCACACTCATCACTCACCACTCAGCACATAGATAGGGTTCAAATGTTAGCCAGCCAAGCCTGCAGCCCATCGCAAACGGACCCGCACGTCCATGCGGCGGCCTATTTCGACGCGCACGGCACCACCACACCCTCGCCGGCCGGCTCGCCCTGGTCCGTGTGCCGTGGCCCCGGTCCGCCCGCCGCTGCCGCCAGCCCCCGCTCGCTCATTGCGCTGGGCAGGATAAAGGGGGACCGACCCTTTGAAGAAGCGCGCGCTCCCACGGCATCTGCAGAGCAGAGCGAGACACCATGGTCAAGAAGCTCGTCGCGCTTGGCGTGGCGCTGGCGTTGCTAGCGCTGCTGGAGCCGGCGGTCGCCGGCGTCAAGTTCACCGACGAGGACCTCAAGTCCGAGGAGTCCCTGTGGCGCCTCTACGAGCGATGGGGCGCGCGCTACAACGTGACGCGCCACCCCGTCGACAAGCTGCGCCGGTTCGCCTTCTTCAAGGACTCGGCGCGGCACGTCCATCTCCATGCGACAGCAGCAGGCCAGGCGCCGGGGCTGAACGGCTTCGCCGACCTCACCAACGACGAGTTCAACCGCTACTACAAGTGCAACATGCTGGAGGCCGGCGCTCGGCGCACTTTGCCCGTGAGGAGGCGCGGCGACGGGTCCCTCCCTCTCCCCATCTCCATCGACTGGCGCATTAAGAGCTGTGGCACAGGCCCGTGCCTCAGTCCGGTCAAGTCCCAGGGCGTCTGCGGCTCCTGCTGGGCATTCACCGCGACGGGGGCGATGGAGAGCCACTACACCATCCAAGGGGCCAAGGACAACCGGGGCCTGGTTGACCTGTCGGAGCAGGAGCTCGTCGACTGCGACACCCACAGCATCGGCTGCAAAGGCGGCGAAGTCGACTATGCCTTCGACTACATCATCGCCAAGCAGGGCCTGGCGTCGTTGGCCTCCTACCCGTACACGGCAACGAATGGCACATGCCAGGCCGCCGGCAAACCGCGCGTGGATCTCCTCCTCCGGGTGTACGAGACGGTGCCCGCCAACGACGAGTTTCAGATGCTGCAGGCCGTCACCTACGGGCCCGTCGGGGTGTCAATCGCCGTCGGACCAAACAACCTCGAGTTCAGATACTACGACGGTGGCATCTACTCGGGGCCGTGCGGAGTGGCGAATGATCATGCCATCCTGCTCGTCGGCTACGAGAGCAACCTCTACGTTCTGAAGAATTCGTACGGAGAGCGCTGGGGGGACGACGGCTACATGTACCTCAAGCGCGATCACGGGAAAAGTGCCCGCGGCACCTGCGGCATCTCAGC
>NW_014576787.1:0-12945 GCF_000263155.2 Setaria italica
TTTATTGCGCCGTAGATCCTGAAGCACCAGAAGAGGATTACTGGGAATTTTCAGAAGGACCTTTGGAGTCCGACGAGGTGTTTGAATTTGTCCCCTGTGAAGCGAATCCGTCGGCTTCTACTAATCTTTTTAACGATCAAGGCAAGCCCCGGTGCATGTATACCTATCTATTTTGAAGTCGTTATTTCATGTGACTAGTTATAGGTTATTTAGTTATTGTATGCACTAAGTCTCGGAGTTGCTTGAAACCTATTCTTGTGTATAATCATACCTTGTTTTAAGGACATCTTTGCCACTTGTTCAAACTTTAGAAGACAACCCAAGTCTAGAATTGCTTACTTGCTTACATGCTTGGTTTACCAACCTTAAGGAAAACTCTTAAGTCATACATATTTGCTTATGAAGAATAGTCTGGAATATGAAAACGGACAGAGGCTAGAGATGTAGTTCTGTCTGCTAGATTAATCTGGTTAAGGCCCGATCGTTGTCTTAACCGCTGATCAAGTGATAACCTCTGATCACTTACTGGGTATGGGACCAGTAAAGCCCAGTAGATTAGTAAATTCTATGATCAGGAATGCTTCGTACCCGCATTTGACGTGCTGGAGATTGGCAGGGGTGTAGCCTGAAACTCACATGGGGATCAGGCCAGACGTGGGATCCCGTGTGGGGGTGCATCCCTGGGTCCGGGTAGTTGTATTCCTAATCATTGACTTTACTAATCGAGAGGTTGTTAGTACGACCTGGACAGTCGTATAATGCTGGTGATCGGGGTGCTCTCCTGCAGGATGTAATTTGATCCGGATCGCCGCAATTCTCGGTTATGAATGCACTTGATCACTGTTGAGCAT
Source organism: Setaria italica (assembly GCF_000263155.2). Lineage (NCBI taxonomy): Eukaryota > Viridiplantae > Streptophyta > Magnoliopsida > Poales > Poaceae > Setaria > Setaria italica. The sequence continues at coordinate 852 of NW_014576787.1, forward strand.
CGTAGTATAACTCATGTGATATAAAATCTCCTGTTGCCAAGTACTGTATGAATTAACAGTTATGATTGTTTTACTTCTGTTATCATCTAGAATGGTTAGGTAACAACTTAACTAAACTAAAAGACAAAACTAAGGCCTCACTCGTAGTAAGCTTTTTCGGCAAAAAAATCGTGTCAACCAAGCACACCCAAAGGCTGACATGCATTCCAAAGAAAAGCTATTATATTGGTTAGTCGGGTAAGACTTGCTGAGTACCCCGTACTCAGGGTTTTCCCCCTTGTGGTTATCTTTCAGAAGCTACCCAGGAAGCTGCCGAGGAGGAGACCCCGAAGACCTAGAGTATTGACCTGAGTCTCTCAATACTCTAGAAAACCGTTCATCGACGCATCTTCTCCTAAACTGTTTATGTTTAATCTTAGAGCTTGTCTAACTCTGCATCACTAAGTTTGTCTCAACTTAAGTCTTGTAATAACTCGTACCTCTTAATTATGTATGTAAAAATGTAATATTTGTTGATATTATCCCATCGCGGATACTATCCTGATGTATGGTGACGAAACCTGCCGTGGATCTTTCGAGGAGTCCTAGGGACACTCGACGGACTACTGGACTTATGCTGTTTTAGGTGCGTTTCGGATAATTGCTGCCCCGACAGCGATTAGGCGCACTTAAACCAGCTTAAGTTGGGCGGTTCCGCCACAGCTGGTATCAGAGCCGTAGGTTGGGATAATCAACAGATATTACCTTTTTAACATTGAGACTCTATTTTAAAATAATAAAAATAAGAGTCACAGGTGGCAGTAGTGTTAACAGGTTGATTGTTTTGCAGATGCTAACTGTTTGCTGCGTGTCGCTAGTATTCGGTAGTTTATTAAGGAGAGATTACGATGCCACCAATTTTTTTCTACGAGTGTGTATATGAGTCTGAAAGTACGTAGGAATCGTTGCATCATAATTGCATTGCATGTTTAAAACTTTTGGGGTTTGGTGAGTGCCGCTAGACCTGACCTCGTTTCTTTTTATAGGATGTTCGAAGAAGGTTACACGGATAGGGATGGGTGGACTCGTGGCCGTTATCTGGACAAACCAGGATTCGTGCAGTTACTCTGGAAGACACTACAAGAATTAGGTTTTCATAATCCCCCAGAGTACTATTGGAGGAAGGAAGATACCGGACATAAGCAATGTTGCACAGTGTATGTGCATATCCCAGATGATGATACCCGACCTAATTGGCGCCTGGAGGAAGTAATGGAATCGGGTTTCGAATTCCATGATACTATAGAAAGGGCAGCCATGACAGCTCTTACTGAGCTGTGTGAGAATCATAAGGTGGAAATAGGATCGAGCTCTGCTCGATTCTATCCAATTAAGCATCAAGATGACGGGATATGGAAGCGGAGGATCAAAGCCTTGAAGAACACATCTCGTGTGGAGCACGATGTGTTGGTAGCTGCTGCTTCTGACTACATGACCGCTATGTACAATCTACATCAAGCTTGTATCCGGGAGTATTATAATCAGAGACAGAAGAATGAAGATACTAGGATGGAAGCAATGGGTGCCCGGTATGACAAGGAAATGTACAAGAAGGCAGCAATGGCAAGGGAGCATGAGATGGAGAAGGCAATGCGAGAGCAGTCCAGGCGAATTGAAGATTATGAAGAGAAACTTCGGGCACTGCAAGGATTCATCGAAGCAAGTCGAAGCATGGCGGATCGAGCAAGAGAAGAAGCTGAATCCAATGTCCATAGACTGGAGGCGGAGAGATTTCAGCAGCTAGACGAGATTCTATCACTTCGTCTAGCCCTAGAAGAAATGCAAGCTCAAGCACCTGCACAAAATATTATTAATGTTCCACCACCTCCCCCACCAGAAGAGCCTCAACCACAAAACCCGGAGGAAGCAGATCAGCTAGTGCCTGTGCTAGAAATGGAAGAAGATCCAGTGCCACCGGCCGAACCTGAAATAGATTTATATGCTCACGAGAATCTAGAAGGCTTTGATGTGGACATGGAAGATGATCAGGGCGAAGTCCCTGCGGGCCATCAACAGTTTGCCTGGGCTAATGCCAATGCCGATGGACTAGATCCTCAGGGCTATGGTCCCATGCAGCAGTGGGGAGAAGAAGAACAGGAAGGCGAAGAGGAAGAGGAGCCAGAAGAGAAGGAAGGAAATTCTGGAATTAGTACCTCCGACACTTCTCGCACTTGGAGTGACTATGGACCAGAGTCCGGAAGCGAGAATTCTGTCAATCAAGCTCCACCTGTTGCTCCCCCAGGGCAAACTTTGATGACCGTGGACCAAGACGTCCTGCAAGAAGCCATGGCACGACTGGGATTAAATGCCGAAGAACTAGGCATCTTCCCTTATGACGGTTGACGTGAACTTGGTTTGAACATGTTGTAATATATTCTTGTAAGATATGAGTGATGGACAAGTGGCACCAAGGGGTTTTGTAAATATTAACTCCTAGGCATGTAATATAAATAAGTATGTATATAAGCATGGTTTGTGTATGCGCATACTGTGATGTGTGATATGTTAGTATGCAGAAAGTTGTTGATAAGAATGCACCGTAGATATTGATATCTTGTTATTCTTGGCAGCATGACGGATCCCAGAGAACCCCGAGCTTCGGGCTCCGGAGGACAGGAAGAGGACTTACCCAGAGCGCCTACATTGGCGGATGCGATAGCCAGTTTGATGAATTCCGGGGCAGAGCAAGCCCGTTTACTCCAGATGATAGTACAGAACACCGGCAACGGTGGACGTAGGAGAGAGCCGGAGCAGGGGGTGTCCTACACCCAATTTCTGGAAACACGTCCCCCGGTCTTCTTAAAAGCTGAGCATCCTTTGGAGGCTAATGAGTGGCTTCAGGCCATGGAGCAGAAATTTCGAGTAATTCCCCAATGTACTGCCGTTCAGAAGCCGAGTTTGCGGGGCTTTCAGCTTCAAGGTCCCGCAGCAACTTGGTGGACCAGTCATCTGGCTAGGCAGCCAGTGGGAAGGGAAGTCACATGGGAAGATTTTAAGGAAGCCTTCCGGGCGCAGTTTATACCCGAGGGCGTCATGAGGATGAAGTTAGAACAGTTCTTGGGACTGCAGCAAGGAACTCGCAGCATTCTAGCATATACTAATGAGTTCGACCACTTAGCTCAATATGCTCCAGAGCATGTTAATACTGAAACCAGAAAGAGAGATTGTTATCTCCGGGGGCTTAATACAAGAATGCAGGAAAGGTTATCCACCTGCATGTTCGCTGATTACAGTTCCGCGGTAAGTACAGCCATTACCGCAGAGGAAAAGATGAAAGCACTGGATGAAACATTGAAAAAAGAAGAAGCATTAAAGAGGAAGGCTGTTCCTTCTGGAAATTTTGGAAATGCTCCTCAGAGGATGAGGATGGTATATAGTGTTGGAGGTATGCCCTAGAGGCAATCATAGAGATGATGATATTCCATTTGTATCCATGATTTGTATATTGTGTTCATTGAATATCCATTAAAGGCTACTTGAATTGATTTGCAATTATGTGAATTGTATGTGAAACTCTTTACTTGTATGATTATTCTAAAGTTGTCCCTAGTCGGAGTTCATGTGAGGACACACATGAATATTAGACTAGCACATGTATTAGTTGATGACTATGTTTCACAAGTCATGGACATGGAGATGTTGAACTAATAATGTGGACACATGTGGAGACATGTGTTAGGACTGACCCAACACGAGAAGTAGTTCTCTCTTTAAACAACATATACGCTTTGTCCTTAGACCTGAGATTGTCGCATGTTTTCTAGATGTGGATCGACCTACTTAGGGGCTATCAAACGCTACACCGTAACAGGGTAGTTATAAAGGTAGCTTTCGGGTTTGTCAAGAAGCATGCTATGAGACATGGTCAATCAAGATGGGATTTGCCCCTCTCTGATTGAGAGTGATATCTCTGGGCCCCTCGAGTGATCGGATCCGAAAATGCATGGCCATGCTACGTACGGTTAAGAGTTAACCTACAAAGGGATTCCGAATCACAGGATCGAGAAAGAGCGGTCAGCTTGAAGCTAGACCAAATATCGTGAGGCAAAGGGAATAGCATGTATATTATGTTGTGATGGTTCGTCTGATATGATCTTCGTATGCGTATAGGAGTTGGCACGTCTTGCTAGAGGCCGCTACCGACTATTGGGCCGAGTAGGAGTACTCGGGCCATGTCTATACGTATCCGAACCCATAGGGTCACACACTTAAGGGGCTGGAAGCCCAATTCGGATCTGATCCGAGTTGGATTAGGTTTAGGAGTGCTAATGGGCCTCGGATCCAGAGGCCCATCAGGAACCTCTATAAATAGAGGGGTGGGGGCGCCCTAGGGTTTACACCTTTTGGCTGAACACACTTGCCGCGCCTCCCACGCCCTCGCCTGTTGCAACTCGCGGATCTAGCAGTCCGGCTTGCGACGCTTCCTCCCTGCACGTGTGGATACCTTGGAGGTGTTGCGCCTGCAGCACTTGGACGAGCCATCGACGAGCCGTCAACGAGCCACGACGAGCCGACGACGAGCCGCGGCACCGGAGGCGATCTTGCTGTGCACGTGGACGAGCTGCTGAGGAGCCGCTGGACGTGATCGACTACGTACGACTACGTTGTTCGACTACGTACGACTACGTGATCGTCTTCACTGCACCGACGCATATCTACATCTTCCGCACCAGTAGTGCGTCGAGTGGTAATCCCGTGATCCTTATACGGCAGTTCTTCCTGGTTATACGCGGTAGAAATTTTGATTTGCGCTAGCGTAGCCTACCTCGTATCCCAACATATAGAGGTCCTCCCCGACCCATGTATCGTCCTTCATTCCAGCAAAGACCTTTCCAGTCCTGGAATACCAGAGCTCCCAGTACTACCCCTCATCCTGGAACTGCACCACCTTTCGGGTTTCGTAACCCTACTTCTTCAGGAACCCCACAGGTTTGTTTCAACTGTGGGAAGCCGGGACATTTCGCTCGAGATTGTCGTTTTCCCAAAATCGGGGGAAACGCGAACTTAAAGGCTCAGACCTCGGGCCAAGGCTCTGGACAAAAGTTCGTCCGTCGCAAGTTTGTCAACACCAAGACGGGCCAAGCTCACTATATGACTGTAGAAGAAATTCCAGAAGGAGAGCCAATTCTAGCAGGTATGTACCTTGTTAACAATTATCCTGCTATGGTTTTGTTTGATTCCGGTGCATCGCATACTTTTATAAGTAAAGAGTTTGTCACACAACATCAACTAGAAGTTCATACCTTAGATGTCAAATATGCTATTCAAGCTACTGGTGCCACGCAGTATACCAATCAAGTAGCTCGCAATGTGATTTTAAACCTAGAAGGGATTAAAGTGGGAGCTTATCCTTTAATTCTGGAAGATCAAGGAATAGATATTATTTTGGGGGTAAATTGGATGAAAGCACATGAAGTACAAATTAATGTGGTTACACGAGCTGTTAGCCTGAAAGATGACCAAGGCCACCCTTTCGAACTCCAATTACCCGTTCAACCCTGTTTAGACCAAATGGTCAAAAAGACTAGAGCAGTGACTCTAGAATCTATTCCTGTTGTCAATGAATTCTTAGATGTATTTCCAGAAGATTTGCCTAGGCTACCGCCTGACAGAGCGGTAGAATTCACTATTGAACTAGAACCCGGCACCGCTCCTATCTCTAGAAGACCGTATCGAATGCCACCTAAAGAGCTAGCAGAATTAAAAACACAACTCCAAGAATTGTTGGATAAGGGTTTTGTCCGACCCAGTACTTCACCATGGGGTTGCCCAGCTCTCTTTGTTAAAAAGAAGGATGGTACCTTAAGGCTATGTGTGGATTACCGTCCCTTGAATGCGGTAACCATCAAAAACAAGTATCCGCTGCCACGGATTGACTTGTTGTTCGATCAGTTGTCTGGAGCTAAGGTCTTTTCAAAAATCGACCTTCGGTCAGGGTACCACCAGATTAAGATAAAACCCGAGGACATACCAAAAACAGCCTTTTCCACCCGATATGGACTATATGAGTATTTGGTTATGTCTTTCGGATTGACAAATGCCCCAGCGCATTTTATGTATCTCATGAATTCAGTATTCATGCCGGAACTGGACAAATTTGTGGTTGTCTTTATAGACGATATCCTTGTCTTTTCTAAAAATGAAGAGGAACATGCGCAACATTTGCGCATTGTCCTAAATAGACTCCGGGAACACCAGTTATATGCCAAATTTAGTAAGTGTGAATTTTGGTTAAAGAAAGTTCCATTCCTTGGGCATATACTGTCCGAAAAAGGAATTGAAGTAGATCCCGGAAAAGTCAAGGATATATTGGATTGGAAATCACCAACTTCTGTTCATGAAGTAAGAAGTTTCTTGGGAATGGCTGGTTATTACCGTAGATTCATTCCCAATTTCTCTAAGGTTTCTAAGCCAATCACCGAGTTATTAAAGAAGGACATGAAATTTGAATGGAAACCTGAGTGCGAGGAATCCTTCCAAGTCTTAAAGAGATTATTAACTACAGCCCCAGTGCTAGCTCAACCTGATATAGAAAAACCCTTTGATGTATACTGCGATGCCTCGGGAACAGGCATCGGGTGTGTTCTAATGCAATAAGGTAGGGTTATCGCTTATGCTTCTCGTCAGTTAAAACGGCATGAAGAACATTACCCTACTCATGACTTGGAACTCGCTGCCGTAGTGCATGCACTAAAGATATGGCGACACTATCTTTTAGGTAGTGAATGTCGTATCTTTACTGACCACAAGAGCTTGAAGTATATCTTCACTCAGATGGACTTGAATATGAGGCAAAGGCGGTGGCTAGAACTGATTAAAGATTATAAACTAGAGATTCATTACCATCCTGGTAAAGCTAATGTGGTGGCCGATGCCTTGAGCAGAAAGGCCCAATGCCATTGCGCTACCGTCCAGTCTAACCTGAAGACCCTGTGCGAAGAAATGGAAGGCTTAAGTTTGGAAATAGTAAAACAAGGCACCCTCCAGAATGTTATGATTCAAGATATCCTAAAAGAAAGAATCATAGCAGCCCAAAAAGAAGACCCATGGATTAAAGCACTTCATCAGCAAAAAGCCGAGGGGAAGGTTCCTGAACTTAATCAAGAAGAAGACGGAGGACTATATTTCAAGAACAGAATAGTAGTTCCGGAAGATGAGAACCTGAGAAGATTAATCTTAAAAGAAGCACATTCATCCAAGTTCTCCATTCATCCCGGAACCAATAAAATGTACCAAGATTTAAAGCAAAGATTTTGGTGGGCCAAAATGAAACCGGAAATTGCAAGATATGTGTCAGAATGTGACACTTGCCAAAGAGTTAAACCCATATTACAGAAGTCGGCAGGTCTGTTACAACCCTCAGAAATTCCCGTCTGGAAATGGGAAGATATTTCTATGGATTTCATAGTAGGATTACCTACCACTTCTAAGGGGTATGATTCCATCTGGGTTATTGTCGACCGTCTTACTAAGTCAGCTCACTTTATTCCAGTTAAGACTACTTACCACGTGTCGACATATGCGAAACTCTATATAACCCGGATTGTATCTTTGCATGGAGTGCCAAAAACCATTATCTCCGATCGAGGTTCCCAGTTTGTTTCTAGATTCTGGGAACAATTACAAAAAGACATGGGTACTACCCTCATTAGAAGTTCTGCTTATCATCCTCAAACTGGAGGACAGACAGAGAGGGTCAATCAAATATTAGAAGATATGTTGAGAGCATGTGTCCTTACCTTTTCAAAGCTATGGGATGAATGTTTACCCCTAGCCGAGTTCTCCTATAATAATAGCTATCAAGCTAGCATTAAAATGGCACCTTTCGAAGCCTTGTATGGTCGAAGATGCCGAACTCCTCTAAATTGGTCAGGAGTAGGAGAAAGGACACACCTGGGATCGGACTTGGTTATGGAAACCGAGGAGAAGATCCAGAAAATTCGCAAGCACTTGGAAATAGCTCAATCCCGGCAAAAGAGTTATTCAGACAAAAGAAGACGGTTTTTGGAATTTTCTGTTGGAGATTTTGTATACTTAAAGGTATCCCCAATGAAAGGCGTATAACGCTTTGGAGTAAAAGGTAAGCTAGCCCCGAGATATATTGGTCCCTATGAGATTCTGGAGCAAAAGGGTCCCGTAGCATATAAGCTGTCAATGCCAGATCAACTTACCTCTATACATGATGTATTTCATGTATCCCAGCTTAAGAAATGCCTAAGAGTTCCAGAAGAAATTTTGGAGGATCCAGAAATTGAGCTTGAACCGGACCTAACATATGAAGAGAAACCTATTAAAATTCTGGATCAAAAGACACGCGATACCCGAACTCGGAGTATCACGTTTTATAAAGTGCAATGGAAAAATCATACTCCGGACGAAGCTACTTGGGAAAAAGCGGAAGACCTAGAGTCTAAATATCCGGAGTTATTTGAAACCGTCAGGGACAGATGAACAAGGACCACCAACCCACTATCCTTGTACAGAAAGAGAAAAAGTAAATGACCTGACGCAGTTTCCTTTCCATTCCAAAAACCAAGGATTTAACCCCGGGAATCTCGGGACGAGATTCTGTTAAGGGGGAGAGGCTGTAATAAGTGCCATTTAAAGTCAAATAGTGACCCTGAAAAATTCAGAAGGAAATCCAAAAGAAAAAGAAGAAAAATGGCAAAAAGGTCAAATTCGGCCAAATTTTGACCGAAATTTGAATTTCAAATTTGAAATTCAGAAAAATTTGTCAAAAGTGTGGAATACAAGTGTAAGAATATTTAGGACTGAAGGATCAAAAATTTGGAGCTAAGCTAGTGCTAAATCTCTCAGAAGAATCAGAGAAAGAAAAAGAAAAGAAAACTGCCGTTTACTGTTCACCGTCCGACAACAGCAACAGCCACTGAGTCTGTTTTCAAAATTCATTTCCGGGGAATTTGGCAACTAAGTACACCAGAACAACTACATCATGTTGAAATATAGACTTCAGACTACAATAATCATGTGTTGTTGGCCAGGAACAGTAAAAGGAAGGAAGTCAAACTCGAGCTCAAAGTCAGCACAAAATCACAAGTGACTGAAAACTCTGAATTTTTGCTAAGTCTGAAAATCAGCAGTACATTAACTTGGAGTTCGAATTCAGAGCAATGTAGATCAAGAAGGGATGGAAACTTGGGAGATCATAGAACACATTTGAGAAGAAGTTGGACTGGAAAAACAAGATTTAAGTCCTTAAAATTGGTTCCCAAATTAAAGTCCATATCACTGTCGAACTGACGAACAGCAGTTGCAATTCAGTCGACATTCAGAGCTAACCCGAGCTAAACTTCAAAAATTCAGTTGATTCGATGTTTATCTCAAGTCGACGCCAAAATAAAAGATGAAGGCCTTGAGTTTATCCCCAAGTTCTGTTAAAGCACGAGAAGCCGTCGGATCAAGGATCAACCGCTAGCCGCTTCTGAAGATCACGGGCGCCAGAAGAGCGGTGACAGAGCACCCAGACGTGTCGCCGCCGCCGTCGTCGGTCGTCCGCCAGCATGACTAGCTAGGCCACCTCATCACCACGCAAGCCTAGCAGTAGACCACGGTGGCAGCCATGCGCGCGGTGAAATCCTTGAATGTTTACTATTCCCGCGCCACCGTTTCACTGCTTCCCCTTTTTACCGCCGCCCGCTCTCCTCTGATCAGTATCGCCGCCAAGCAAAATTCTACCACCTCCGAGCAGCTCTCGTCGATTCCTCTCGCCCACTCCTCCACAGACACCCCAGCCACACCCCGAGCTAGTTGTTGTCCCACATCCTCGCCGGAATAGCCGTGCTCGCCGCCGCTTCTATCCGCCGCCGTCGCACCGCCTGCTCTCGGTGAGAACTACCTTGCGCTGTCTCTCTTCCTTCTTGAGTAGTCGTAGTCGAGTCCTCAGGGTCCTAGGATGGTGTCAGGTTAGTTGTTTGAGTAGGTTGTACCGTTGTCATAAGAAGTCATCACCGGCCGTGGGTGTTGCCGCCCGTCGCCGTGGAGGGGGTAGCTCCGGTCGTCTCCAAGGGAGCTGTCGCTGCGCGCGAGGTCGTGTAGGGTTAGGGTTGGTGTCATCATCTAGACCCGCCGCCGGGAGGGCACCGGCCGGCGAGCCGCGCCGCCCCCTGTTCCGGTCGCGCTTTTGGCGGGAGGAGGAAGAAGGAGCTGTGCGCCCGGGGCCCGCGCGTCAGAGAAGGAGGAGGAAAGCAGGCCAGCGCTGCGTAAGCGGTTGCTGGGCCGTAGCGTGGGAGGCCCAATAGCAGCGCATGCGCGCGGTCGGCGGAAATTGGAAAGAAGGCCCGGGGCCGGTGCGGTCTTTGGGCCGGCATCGCAGGAGCCCAGGGGGCTAACGCGCGAGTCGGCCGGGGGAAAAAGAAAAGGAGGCCGGAGGCCCAGAGCAGAAATAGGCCGGCGTCGCGTGGAAAAGAAAGAAAAAGAAAGAGGGGCCGTGGGCCGGTGCTGGGCTGTTAGAGGAAAGGGAAGCGGAAATCGGCCCGCGGGGCCCGTCGGGAGGAGGAGTAAGGCCGGCGGGTAGAATGAATAGGAGAGGTGGGTCCGCGCCGTGGGGTCCAGTGATTCGTGAGAGAGGGTAGAGCGTGGGTGAGTGAGAAAAGTTTTTCCGGGGCAATTTCGGGAAAAGTTAGATTTCTTTAGTAAAATAATCTGTTTAAATTCGTTTTGCACCATTTTAATCACAGAAATTTGTAGGAGTGTCCAAAATTAGTGAAACCAATTTTGTTAGGCTTGTTTTATTTTCCTTTATGCATTAAAATTTTTACACCCTAGGAAAATAATAAAAATTTGGGTATTTATTTAATGCCTTCCTTTTGAGGTAATTAAATAAATACTTAATATTTATAAAATGTATAAAATATGAATAACACTTTATTAATCACAAATAATTCTTAACTCATAGGAAATCAGATTTTCAAGTTAGAAAATAATTATCACTTTTCCTAAAAATAAAAGAAAAAGCTATAGGAAGGGTTAAATAAGAAAATAAAAATATAGGTTAACCTTTTTAGATTTCTTTTATGTGTTGACTTACAACTTATTCGTGATAAGTCGTATAGTCCTTGTTGGCTTGCAACTTTATCATGAAGGAAAGTTGTATAGTCTGTTATTTAAAAAGTTTGCATTCTAACCCCTGCATTTATTGCGCCGTAGATCCTGAAGCACCAGAAGAGGATTACTGGGAATTTTCAGAAGGACCTTTGGAGTCCGACGAGGTGTTTGAATTTGTCCCCTGTGAAGCGAATCCGTCGGCTTCTACTAATCTTTTTAACGATCAAGGCAAGCCCCGGTGCATGTATACCTATCTATTTTGAAGTCGTTATTTCATGTGACTAGTTATAGGTTATTTAGTTATTGTATGCACTAAGTCTAGGAGTTGCTTGAAACCTATTCTTGTGTATAATCATACCTTGTTTTAAGGACATCTTTGCCACTTGTTCAAACTTTAGAAGACAACCTAAGTCTAGAATTGCTTACTTGCTTACATGCTTGGTTTACCAACCTTAAGGAAAACTCTTAAGTCATACATATTTGCTTATGAAGAATAGTCTGGAATATGAAAACGGACAGAGGCTAGAGATGTAGTTCTGTCTGCTAGATTAATCTGGTTAAGGCCCGATCGTTGTCTTAACCGCTGATCAAGTGATAACCTCTGATCACTTACTGGGTATGGGACCAGTAAAGCCCAGTAGATTAGTAAATTCTATGATCAGGAATGCTTCGTACCCGCATTTGACGTGCTGGAGATTGGCAGGGGTGTAGCCTGAAACTCACATGGGGATCAGGCCAGACGTGGGGTCCCGTGTGGGGGTGCATCCCTGGGTCCGGGTAGTTGTATTCCTAATCATTGACTTTACTAATCGAGAGGTTGTTAGTACGACCTGGACAGTCGTATAATGCTGGTGATCGGGGTGCTCTCCTGTAGGATGTAATTTGATCCGGATCGCCGCAATTCTCGGTTATGAATGCACTTGATCACTGTTGAGCATCGTAGTATAACTCATGTGATAGACAGGAGTAAAGCTCAGGGCGTCGCCCTGTC
>NW_014576788.1:0-12662 GCF_000263155.2 Setaria italica
ACAAGTTCTAACTTACGTAACACACAACTAAACGTACGAGTCTGAAACTCAGCTGGAAGCTGAAGACGCCTGATCAAGCATCATTCAGGAAGTACAACATCCATGTTGAGAAGACAGCAGCAGATCCAAATAAACGCGAAGGCTTCCAGAAGTTAGCTTGGACTTGCTAGTCTTGACGCCTTCTAATGTGTACTGGCCTACTGGGCCTAGAGGCCGCCAACGAAGTCACCGATCTGAAATTCATCATCCAAGCGCGCGCGCATGATGGTGGAAGCCGGCAAGAACTTGACAAAAGCCAAAGTCCCTTTTAGTTCCAGTTCATTCTTAAGTGTAGCATTCTTTCAATTTTGTGTGCGCTTCGTTCAATTATTCTTTCACACAAATATAAGTGTCCAATATAGCAAATCAGGGGGCTATCAAACAAATTAGATTTCAAAACTTGAGCAACTAATAGCAACTACTCCATTCGTCCTAAATTACTATTCGTTTCGACTTTTCCAATTACATAGTTTTTGCTATGCACCTAAATATATATTATGTCTAGACACGTAGCTCTTCCCCCTAAACATGCTTACCTGACTGACGTTGAGGCATCTCGAGCCTTCTTGTTGCAGCTCATGGCCATGGCTGCCAAAATCCATCCCGTCATTGCTCCCAAACCCCGTTGCTTGGCTCGTTTTGCTACTTCAGAACATCATCTCGGCTTAAATCAGGAGCAGTTCTATACAGTGCAAGAGTGTTTCAGTGTTCCAGTCACTCGATGGACATCCAACAATATAACGCACATATGCCTTCTACCTCCTGTGTTTCACCTCGTAGATGGCTCATTGGAGGATTTATTTCAAGTAATCCATCCGAATTAACCATGTTATTAAAAGATCATAGATCCGTTGGTTACGGTACCAGATTAAGCAGATTTGCCGAGAATTATGATCGACTGGACATGTTTTCTTTATATCTCTATCTGCTCTAATGGTCGAGGGTGTTTCAGCGTCACGGATGAATTTACCGTAAGTAAAGCTGATTCCCCAACCACGACCAAGAATTACAGATGACAGATAGAAGTAATATCACCGTGGACCATTTCACGACAACCCCCGGCTCTAACATTGAGAACTTAGTAATTGTGTTTGTTGGGTGTTAAGAGGATGAAACTTGTTTCTCATCTGATGAAACTCCCCTCATAATAATCTTGCTAAGTCAGCAAAATTGCTGATGTGGTAAAAAAATTAATGCTCATGAAATCTCATTAAATCGGTCTCAATTAGGAACGGTTTTCATGTCAATAATTACATTATTACATAGAATTTTTAGCTTTCGCGGCACCATAATAAATAAGAGAGAATAAGGAGAGAAAGATATTGGATCTCATGCAATACTCACATTAAATGCGATAACATATACACTAGGTGCTATCGAATTTTTCATTAGGAGAGGGTAGCGTTCTTGTGATAGATGGAGAACAAATATGATAGGTGAAGGCATGTTCGTCTACCCATGCCAGACCTGGCCGCTCTTGGACTCGATGCCAACCACTTCACAACAACCCTCACCAATAGTCCTAACTCATGCAGTGATTACTCTTTCAATAGTAGGACATATATGCATCTCTTCATTGGTATCAAGATCCGATACGTTGTACGTGTAATGTGTTTATTGGGATGATCGTGCGTGAATTTGAAAAGAAAATATTGTGTGAATATGTGTTTATTGAGATGAGTGCGCGTGAATTTGAATTTTAAAATAAGACATGCTAGTTGGAAGGAGCAGTCGGCGCTTTCAACTATTTAGACTTCAAAGTAAAGGCAATAAATAAAAAATAAGATATCACTGATTAGGCATAAAGCAATTGGTTAATACAAAAATGGAACTACTAGGTACGTGCATTTGCATCGTGATTCAATTTCGTGTGCAGCTAAAGGGGGGCAGGTGTACGACTACTGCCATCTGGCCGGCCTGACACCGTCAGACTCATCGATCATAAGAGACTTCTTGCACGGGTACGGGCGCGCCGCCGCCCGTTCCAACGCTGCCGTGCAAGACAGGAGCCAGTTGTGCTTCTCCGAGATGACGCGAACCTCCACGTGCGCCGCGCCGTCCGCGCGCTTCTCGGCGGCCATGAGCTCGGCGAGCGCCTCGGGCAACCCGACACCCCCGCTCGCCGCCACCACGGCCAGGTCCGCGGCGCCCTTCGGCGGCACGCACAGTTTCTCCACGCCGCCGGTGGCGAGAGGGACGCCCCCGTACAGGACCACCGTTTCGCCGCCCACGCAGACCTCGTACGTGCCGCCCAGGTTGTCGACGGCCATGGTGAGGTTGAACGCCCGCGGGACGCGATCGTCGAGGCCGGAGAAGCCGTCGACGGTGACGGAGAACACCGGCAGCCGGGACGTCAGCATCATGAAGATCGCCCAGGCGAGAGTGCCGACGAAAAGCAGGGCTACGCACGCAACGGCGGCAGTCATAACAAATACAGCAACGGCAATCGCCGTGCTAGTAGCAGGCTCCTTGTCCCCGAGCGATGGAAGTTCCTCGTCGCTCCGGCGGCTCAGGAGCTGTGCGTCCATGGCTGCTCGATCGATGTGCTCGCGCGCGGCTATACTCCTTAGCAATTGAGGGTGTTCTGTTCGTGTCACGGTAAGCGTATATATAAGCGTAAATAGTTAATTGATCTTGGGTTGCGTCCGTCCTTGATTGATCAGGAAAAGAGTTCGAGGAGTTGGATCCAAAACAACTAATGGAATCGGCATTTATACAGAGTTCATTTAGGATTCAATGGTGTGCAGGAATCCAGGATTTCAAAGAGGAGTTCAAGCCGGGGAAGGGAAGGCTTCAGAATGTTCGCGTGTATTAGAGTTTAGGATTGCTTGGGGTCCTCTTTCAGCGAGCTTAGAGTTAGTGGTAGCATTGCAAGTTCGAGACGTCTAGTTTTGATACCATATCTCTATCTCTATCTACCTTATATCTTTACCTATTATTAAAGCAAGTAACGTTTCTGTCGGGAATTTTCGTCCGTCGGGCTATTTTGCAAAAAAACCCTTAACATTTCGTGATATCAACCCGCAGTCCAATCTGAAGAGACGGGGGGCTCGGGTGCTAAGAAGAGGAAAGGGAGGGGGTTAAAGGGGAAAAAGCTTCTCCTCCGAAACAGGGAGACGAAAAAGGGGATCGGGTGATGGGGCACGGGTGGCGGCCGGAGCGGGACGCCCCGCCGCTGCCCTCCCTCATCAGCGATCACGGAAGCTCCCGTCCTTCGTCTCCCCGGCCTCCGTCGCCGCCGCCTTCTCCTCCTCACCCCCCTTGGGCAGTCACGGCCGCGGGCGAGGTCGGGGCGGAGGTGGCCGGCACGGCGGCTCCACCGCAGTTGGCGACTCCTCCCACGCCGTTCCGTTCAGCTACCCATCTCTCCGCCCGGGCTCCGCCCACTCCGAGCGGGAGGCGCAGGCGCTGGAGGTCCCCATCGACACCGCCCCCGCGCCTGGAACCCTAGCCGCCGGTTCGAGGGTTAGCGGTGGCGTTCCTGAGGCGAAGGAACTAATGGCCGGAGAAATTTTCGGCCCCTCGAGGTATGGATCTGATGTATCCGAATTAGGCCGTAAAGGGAAGTTACGATTGGATGCGTATGGATATTGCAAAGGGAGTTCCAGTTCTTTGCCCAATTCGTTGAAATCTCGTTTTCTGTAGATATAAGCACCTACTTTGCTCGGTTGATCTTTCAAAGGATTTCTTCTTCAGCTACTCTTACAACATCATGCGCAGCCTTCAGAAGAACATAACTGAGAAGAATACTGGACAGGTTGTTTATGAAACAATGTTTGTATGGAATGAATTTCTGACACGAGCAATTCGGAATCATCTCAAGAATACCAGTTGGACTGTTGCCTTAGTCCATGGGTTTTTTAAACAGGTATGTTCTTTTTGGGACAACTAAGTTTAAAATTGTTTTCTTAGTGTGTTAATTGATCCCTCCTTTAAAATTCTGATTAATGAGCTTATCCGAATCACCAGTACTGTCTATTCATCATCGAAGACCACAAGTAGGGCTGCTGCTAACTCAATGCCACCCAACTAACTGAGGCGTTTCACTCCACGTCTCATGACCTGATATATAGTGAAAGCTTGAATAAAGGGTTTGCAAAGGCATGGCTTTGTATAACCTGCTGACATTTTTCGGTTTGAGCTGCTTGAGGCTTTCCTGAGTCGAACATTTGCTCGTAAGTCTCAGCAGACTGTTATTGTTTTTGTTCAGTTCTTCTAATTTATCTTTTGTATGTTGCTAATACAGAGTAACATCATATAGTCTGGACAGTTTAATTGTTTTCCCCCAATGCTTAGTTATGAAATTCATTGCTATATTTTTTCTGTTTTAACATTCCTTAGCAAGTAAGTGTTGGGCACTAGATCGGGGGCAATGGAGGCCAGGACGAAGCTCGATCAGGCTATCAGCAACCAGGATGTAGCCGCCATGGACGCCTGCGCAGAAACACCACCTTGCAATGACGGGTCAAGCAGTTGCGCAAACCGCAAAGAATGCGTCAATTCTTTTGGAAGCCAACCCCGCCACTGGCACCAACAACGGGAGGCAGCAGCGAGGTGGACTGTATCAGATGCGGTGGAGGAGCAGGAGTAGGTCGAGGAGACAGCGGATGCGTCGGAGGGCGTGAGGATGGGCGGAGTTCAATTCGTCTCGGCTTGATTGGAGTCGGGGTCTCGGGAAGGAGGAGGTTGGTGACGTCACCCAGCGCCGCAGCCACCGTCGCCTTCCGCTGCCGCTTGATGGTGCCGGAGTTGGGGGTCGGCGAGCCCGGTGGCCTGGGAGTGCTGGTGTGGGGTCTCATCGGAATTGCAGCTGTGTGAGGGAATTGAGGGTGGGAGCGGGAAGAAGAGCAGAGGAGGAAAGGGGAGGACGCCCCGCCGCTTCCTTTCCCTATCAGAATTGCAGCAGAGGGAACGGCAAAGAATGAGGAAGCTTCCCGAAGAAGAAGGTTCCAGGAGAGTTAATGGGCTGGGCTGGGCCTGTAGGATGTCCGGCAACTGTGTGTGTGACCCAACCAAGCAGCAGGCCTATTTTGGGTGAACCGAGTTGGCTGGTATCGCCAGGTTTGGTAGGCTTAGTTGGGCCTATTGTTCCAGCGGTTTTACTCAACATTATGCTTCTGACTGAGCTTTTCCTGTTTTTTTTTAAAAAAAACATACTCTATAATTAATATTTTATTCAATTTTTATAGAAGTACTAATAGATATTTGTAAGACCTTAGAGAATATAATATTTGTAGCACAACCTGGTAGTAAATATAAAAGTCACGGTACCATGCTGCGAAGATATAAAATTATCCAATGCTCGTGTTGCTACGGGCAAGTGCATACATTAATTAATTAATTTGCAAACATTTAAATAGATATTACTCTTAGAACTCTCAACTACGACCATTCCGATCCTCAACCTAATAAAACTCAACTATAGCTATTACTCTTCTATAAATTATCCAAATATCACGTCAAAAGTATATATAAGTCATATTAAAATATGATTAGCTACATATGGTCATATTATATAGTATGGTAATACCCGTAGCAACGCACGGGCGTATTTGCTAGTATAATATTAAAGTGCGTTTGTTTTTCTTCCAACCGTTATGGTTGTTTTGCAAAAAAGTCCCTCAACTATTTCGTAATCAACCCGCAGTCCTTAGAATAGTTGTTAACAATTTTGCAAAAAAGTCTCTTTCTGCAAAAAGAGGGTAGGCTCTAGGCGCCACCGTGAGCTGGAGCGGCCTGACGTGCTCGCCTGCCCACAGCGGCCACCCCGACAGCGCCGCGAGTTGGAGCTAGGGCCGCCGCCGCACCGTCCAAACCTGCCGGCCACTTGGCCGCGCTCTAGGTGCTACCACAACCCTGTTGCTGAGACGCAAGTTCCGATTGGTGCGCCGCCGAGCCACTGCCTGGGGCTGTGGCCTCCGCGCACCACCAGGCCGCCGCCGTGCTAGAGACCCAATGCGCCTCGGTCGGCTGCCGCCCCGAGCTGCACCCCTGCACAGGGGTCAGTGCGCGCCCTATGTCGGTGTTTTAGATCGGCAACCCGCCTAGGGGTACTCTAGGTGGTCTTTTATGCGGTAAGGGCCGTCGAGAATCAAGGAGTCGATGGTGACGTAAGGAACACGATTTAGACAGGTTCGGGCTGCTAGATCGCGTAATACCCTACGTCTTGTGAGTTGGTTGTATTTGATCTTAGATGAGCTGGAGTTGTTGTCTTTGAGGGGGTCCTTGCCCGTCCTTATATACTCGGGGGGAGGGGGGCAGGGTTGCACGTTTGAATCCTAGTCGGGTACGATACAGAGTTCTACTCGGTGTAGTCCGAGTAGTTTCCATATGCACTCCTAACTAGGACAAGTGGGATACACCCCTGACCGCGTAGCCCCCTTGTCTTGGTCGTGTCCGAGTACGTCCCTTAGTGGGCCATTCAGGGCCTACTCGTGGGCCTAGGGTGCATGCCCGACAAACCCCCGAGCACTTTGTAGTCGTGCATCACAGTTTTGAGTGTTGAGGCCACCATCCGAGTAGTTCTTCGTAGTGGTTGTAGTGTCCAAAGTACTCGAGTACTGTCGCGTGGCTGGAAGGTACTCTTTTTTCCTTCGAGTTGTTTCTGTTCTAAGAGATTATATGGTAGTGCGATGACAATCGCACTCCATATGGAGTAGCCCCCGAGCTTTAGTTTTAAGTCGAAGAGTTAGGCTTAGGGTCAATTCTGCTTTCTTGCTGTTTCTCTTGGTAGTCTGAAAAAGAAAACTTTGTCCATTGGGTACGGTATCCGCAGCCCCCGAGCACTTAGGCGATGTTTGTTGTCGATGAAGTGGTCAAACCTTTTAATATGAGTAGCCGTTGGATCTTATGGCAATAAATCTGTTTTATGCCTGACCGTTGCGTAACTGACGCTTGGAATCCGGAGGTGGAGGAGATATAACGGGAAGGACCCCTTATGGTTAGGGTTGCGTTTCATTGTAGCAGATCTGTTTTGTCCCTTCTCCCCATTTTTCCTATTTCTCTTCGCGCTGTCGCAATTTTCCAGTGCCGCTACCGCCATTGCTAGTTTGCTTTGAGAGTGATCAGAGATTAGCTCCTCTTGTCTTTGCTACGGGCGAGATCATCTGATGCGCATCAAGAAAATGGGGAAGAAACCCAAGAAGACTCAGGGCCAAGCTCCAGCGGCGGGTAAGTTGAGATTCAAATTGAAGAAAGGGAAGGAGCTAGTGCTGCCGGCGCTGAAGGTTGGTCCGACCAACCAGACTGCGCTGCCACCGCCTAGGATCACATGGCAGAATTCCGTGATGAAGGAGGTGGCTGTTCAGGTGCTTGTTGATGCCAAGCTTCTCCAGCCAAAGGAGGTACTCGAGTGGAGGCCTGCTTTTGGTAACGTGTGGCAGTTCGAGAACCATCCCAATGAGACTGTCATGCTTGCACACTTTGTTGAGAGAGGACTGGCAGTGCCTTCATCCTATTTCTTCAGAGGTATCCTCGAGTACTATAGGCTTCAGCTGGTTCACTTGAACCCTAATGGTGTGCTTCATATGTCAATTTTTGTACACCTGTGTGAGGTATACCTGGGCATTCCTCCTAGCCTTGAGCTGTTTAGAAAACTGTTTCGTTGTAAGCCTCAACCGAGTGCTATTAGATCAGAGGTTTTTGGAGGTGCCAGGTTTCAACTTAGGAACTCAGCGCTTATCTTGATTATAACTTGACAGATTCCCATGGTGATTGGAAGAGAAAGTGGTTCTATATTGGGAACCATGACCCTCGCTTGCCGGTAGTCACTGGTCATGCCCCAAAGTATGCGGAGAACTGGGTGAGCGATCCTGAAGATACTCCTGAGATCGACAACTTGCTGAGCCAGATTGCCGAGTTGAAGTCGCTGGGCTTGACTGGCATTAATGTGGCCGCCAGCTTTCTTAAGAGGAGAGTCCAGCCTTTGTAGCAGCAGGCTCACTCGAGTTCGGAGCACTCGGGATTTCATGATCCTTCACGTATATCTCCAGAGGATATATCTGATGATGATGTGGAGGCGCTGCTGACCAAGTTCTTTAGAAATTATCAGGGAGTACCGGTTATTCTTGGAGCTCTTTGCCAATTTGATGCTTGGTATGGGCCACAAGAGCTATGTTTGTTGCTTGACTTGTATTTTTTGAGATGTTGGGACATCGTTTGAGTAATAACTTGTTTTGCAGTCCCGGGTTCTCTCCGGCTATCTGGCGCACTCTGAGGAGGAGTTAGTTGTTGAGGAGTCAGAAGATGAGCCTTCTTCTCCTACGAAGAAACGCCGAGTAGTTCGCAAGAGGCCTGTTGCTAAGTCTGCCTCAACCTCGAGTTTGACTCTCGAGAAGTCACAAAGTACCCAAGGTATGTAGTCGTGTATTCGTTGGTAACTGGTAGAGTTTATCCTGTAGTTTCTTGATGAGTTTAGTTGCCTGAAAAGGTTATCGACGCGACCCTTGGTGGTGATGAGGCCACTTTTGATGACGTAGTCGCGACCGCCAAGGATGTTGATGTTGCGTCTATTGAAGAAGTGCCAGTGGAGGTGCCACCAGCGGATGCTGGAGTGGCCCCCGAGCCAACAGTCCAGACGCCGTCGGCTATCTAGCTGCCGGTCCCTGACCAGGCAGTTTTGGGTTTGCCTGCTGGAGTGGCGGATGTTGCGAAGGGAGGATCGCCAGTAGTTGCTGCTGGCTCTTTATTGTCCAATGTAATTGCTAGTGGTGAGCTGCCTCTCCAACTTTTTTTGTTAGTCCGAATTTGTTGTAGTCTTGACCTTGGTTTTGCAGGACTTAGCAAGAATATCGCACCTTCGGCTGATCCTGTGGTGCCGAGTACTTGGCCGCCTGTTGCCGAGAAGAAACGCGTGTGATTGCCTCCATGGTCAACTCGGTGAGTTTTTGAATCTTTCTTTGTAATGTGTCTTCGAGTTTTCTGAAAGTCGTGTGGTGACTTTATATTTTGATGCAGGGATGCGGAGGACACTATCCCTGTGGAGGCAGGAGTGGAGTCTTGTCCTTCAACCACTCTTTCTGCTCCCTTGGTTGATTTGTCCGTTGATGATGTATCCGAGGTTGACACTAGTCGTCTTGGAGCCACCATGTTCATGCTTCAAGAAGTAATCCGCTCGGTGGAGAATCCTGCAGTTCCTTTGGGTTCTGGTGGTGTACCCTCCTCGACGTCCACTGGTGGTGCTCTGACTTTGGTTGATGTGGATAAGGTCAAAGAGGCAGCTGCACCAGGTATGTAGTTGGGATACTGGTGTTGTAGTCGTTGTGTTGTGTTAACTAATGTATGTTATTTCAGGTACAGCCTTGGGTACAGCTCCAGAGCCTTATATTGTAAAGAGTAATGAAGGTTCATTACTCAGGCTTCCGTCGGAGTCGGAGTTTCGGAGAGGTATCTAGAGCTTTCAGGTGTGTTGTTTCTTTAGCCTGACTTTCATTTTCTGAAAACTTGACGATTTGCTTTTATTTGTAGGATCTCTATGACAGGATCTCCATAGAAGGGTGAATCTGTTGGAGTGAGCATTTCCATGATGTCAAGGCACATCTTCCTTAGTGTTTTGGTGAAAATGACGTTGAGTCCGCTTCCAGCATCGATGATTACCTTTGTCAGTTTTGATCCTGCAACAACGGGATCGAGTACTAGAGGGAAGCGGTCTGGCTCTCAGAACTTTGTCCATTGGTCATTTTTGCTGAAGGTTATGGGTACTTCTGACCATTTTAGCAGTGTTGGATCTGTTGGTTCGATAGCCATGATTTCTCTGAATACTAGTTTGCTGGATCGCTTGGATGCGGTGCCTGGGATTGCGCTGAAAATGACGTTGACTGTTTTGGAGGTGGTCTGGATGTTGCCTTCTCCTTTTTCGTCATTGTGGACCTTGTTTTTGCCTTTATCTTTTTTCTTACTGTACTCCTTGGGAGGTGGTGGTACGGGCAAATCTTGCATTACTCGGCGTATGCTGTAGCAGTCTATTGCTGAGTGTTTGCTAGTCGGGTGTCATGGGCACTGTTTTTTTAGTAGTTCGGTGAAGCTTGGCCCTTCGTCGTTTTTGCAGGACCCCTTCTTCCATGAGTTAGTCATGGAAGCAATGGTGTTGTCAAGTTTCCGTTTGCGATTTTGATTGCTCGAAAAATTATTCCGAGTATCGCTGTGTCGATTTCTATCCTGGTCATTGTTGTTATTGTCGCGTCCATGGTTGCGATGGGAGCCAAACCATTCTTGCTCTTTGTCTTCTTCATCTGCCTATTGTTCAACCATGACTTTGAGGTCCTTGATATTGGTTGGTCGTCTGCGAAGTCTTAGTATGTTCGTCGATCATAGAGGCCATTTTGGAAGCACTCGATGACGTCTGTTTCTGAAATGTCGACTACAGTGGCCTTCTTTTCGAAGAATCATCGCAAGTAGTCGCGTATTGTTTTGCCTTCTTTCTGTTTTACTGGACTTAGGTCAATCTTGTTACCCGGTCTAGTCATGGAGCCGGCATAGTTGTTGGTGAAAGCTTTTGTCAAGTCTGCCCAAGAGTCGATTGATCTGGGCTTGAGTGACTCAAGCCATGTCAGGGGTGCGGGTTCCATGCATATGGGGAAATGGATGAGTTTGGTGTCGTTATTGCCCCCAGCTGCCTGGACTGCCAACAAGTAGCATCAGAGCCATTGAATTGGGTCTTGCTTGCCATCATACTTAGTGATTCCTGTAGGTTTGAATTTTTCGGGTAATCTTGTCATCATTGCCCGATTTGTGAAGGTAGGAAAGTGGTTGTAATTGTCGACTTCTCGCTCACATTGACTGTTGATTATTTCTCGCAGATCGCTGAAATTCGATACTTCATATTTTTTCCGGATATGGCGAGGACTTTTTGCGGAGTTGGTGCAGCTGACTTCTCCAAAATCTTTTTGTCGTACTGGAACATTGTGTTTAATTGGACCTTGGCTATGTTGCCTTGGTTGGTTGACTACTTCGTTGTTGTTCCTTTGTACTTCGTGGAAGTTGTTAACTGCAGCACCTCTACTTGCCTTTTGATGAGCTGTAACGCGGGGAACAGACGGGATTGGTGATTCCTTATCGAGTAGCTTGTAAGCTTGTTCTGCGAGTTGTGCAATTAGTCCGTTGCCTCGCTGCGCGAGTTTAATGGTGACTTCGTTGTCTCTGTTTCGAGGTATGAGCGTTGATATAAGGTTGATCGAAGCAATTGTTGTGAGTAGAGTGTTGTGTTCTTGAGCCTGTACTGCGTCAAATGCTCTTTCAAGGTTTGTGATGGGAATGTTTGTAGCCAACATTTGTCGGCGTTCAGCCCGAGTAACATTGCGCATCCTTCTTTGATTTCTTTGATTGGAAGTTTCGTCTTGTAGAGCGTTAGCTGATGACTCGTCCTCTGAGACGTTGTCGAGTTGTGCTATCCATCGAGGGGTTCTCTATTGGCTAGTACTCGCGTTGTTATTTTGAGTAATAACAAAGACTTCTCTGTCTGGGTAGTAGCTTCCAGAGCTTGATGTTGCGATTTCTGTGGAACTTTCCTCGTGGCTTGAGGTGAGTGGGACGCCTTCCTAGTACGGGAGGTTGTTTATGTGAGTGACAAGGCGTGACTCGTAGTCACGGGCAAGGAGGGATGGTCTCATTCCTGGCCAGTGAACGAATCTGCCTTGCGATGTTGAAGTTATTACCAGGCCTTGGGCTGATCCTGACAGCGGGATATCTGGGACGTAGCCCGAGTTAGAGTCGTCGTCGTCGTCGTCTTTCCCGTGTTCGAGTTGAGTTCGAGTGAGGAGACCTTGATGGACTTCGGCTGCATTGCAGAGTCCGTATGGGAACCGTTTTGGAGTCGAAGTCGATTTGGGAAGTGACTGGGACCAACTAGTCCGAATTGGGGTCGAGTCCGTAGCGTAGTCGAACTCGGGTTTGTTGACTTTGAAATCTCAGTTTTTCCTGACAAAAACTCTGTTTTTGGCTGAAAAAGGCTTTCATTGAGCGATTCTTTCTCCTGGGTGCTGATGATTTGGCGCTGAAACGATCCAGCGTCGTCGGTGATACAGAGCCAGGATCCGAAAACGAAGGTTGCGCCTGCCTCAAAGGTGAAAACAGACTTGATAATGATAGGTGTCATCGAGCTTGCGCAGAAAAACTCGACGACTTCCCCTACCTGGCGTGCCAGCTGTCGGTGTTTTAGACCGGCAACCCGCCTAGGGGGTACCCTAGGTGGTCTTTTATACGGTAAGGGCCGTCGAGAAGCAAGGAGTCGATGGTGACGTAAGGAACACGATTTAGACAGGTTCGGGCTGCTAGATCGCGTAATACCCTACATCTTGTGAGTTGGTTGTATTTGATCTTAGATGAACTGGAGTTGTTGTCTTTGAGGGGGTTCCTGCCCGCCCTTATATACTCGGGGGGGGGGGGGGGGGGGGGGGTCCCCGTTAGGGCCCCTGACCGGGGGCGTTACGGAGTTCCACTGGGGGGAGCCCGGGTTTTGTCCGGATGGAATCCTAGTTCGGTGAGAGGGAAACGACCCTGGCCGGGGAAACCGTTGGAATAGAAGGTAGCCAAAAATCCCCTCTGAGGTCAGACAGGGCCTACCTTTCAAACCCTGGTGAATATTGCACCAGCATGAATGCAACAAGCCCTCGCTATGATTCCTTAAT